>NC_051120.1:799432-1109701 GCF_014839805.1 Manduca sexta
AAGGGTTTTGTGACGCAGACTGGGCAAACTGTCCAATCGACAGAAGGTCATACACCGGTTATGTTTACAAGTTAAGTGGAGGTCAGTATCATGGGAATCAAGAAGCAACCTACTGTTGCGTTAAGTTCAGCCGAGTCAGAATATATGGCATTAGCGTCTGCCACGAAGGAAGCGTGTTACTTACGTCGGTTTATATACGAGATAACAGGTATACTTTGTTCAGTTAACTTAGCTTCTGACAGCCAAAGTGCCATTAATCTTGTTCGAAATCCTGTACACCACAGCAGGACGAAGCATATAGATACTAGGTTTCACTTTATTAGGAAAAGGTATCTAATAATGTTAAGTTAGAATATATAAAAGTAACGATATGCCTGCTGATGTACTAACGAAGGCCCTCGGACCTCTAGCACACAAACGATGTGTAGTTAACTTAGGTTTAGAAACTTAATTATTTTATTTGTTTTGTTTCTGTCACAACTGCGATTAAGGGCGGCTGTTGGAGATTGTAACCTTCGTCGTGACTTATTATTTTTATATGTTCTATTTTTAGAACTAATTGTATTTGTTTGCCATAGTTACTTCTCCTTAGTCCGAAATAAACACTCGTGTCAATAACATCTTTTTACTAACTTTATTTAATTACTAAGAACATATACCATATTTACAACAAAAACAAAGTCCCCTTTTCTGTCTGTTTGTATTTTATCGATTTTCTTAAAATCTATTGAACGGATTTTGCTAACATAGAGATAGTTTAAGACTCTGAGAAGGCTATAGGCTACTTTTCATCCGGGTAAAATGTATAGCGGGACTTTTATCCCAGAAAACTCCTTCAAGCGGGCGAAGCCTCGAACCAAAGCTAGTTTAAAAATATTCAATTATTTGCCATGCAAGCAAATTACCATCATAAAATGGAGATCTATATTTTAATCCGGTACATGGCCTATCTGTATGCCAAACTTAATCCAAAGCCGGGCAGCGGTATCTGCATTTACTTCTAACAAACATGCAAACATGCGACCATCCAACCCTTTCACAAACATTCGGATTTAGGATATTAATTAAGATGTAAAAGTAAAAGTTCGTAATAAACATACCACATGCAGCATATTAACAGCGGTTATAATTCCTTTTATTTTAAACCACACGTGATTCTTCAAATTACCTAAACTAGGCAAAAGAAAGTATAAGTGTGTTTGACGGTCGACCTTAGGTATTAAAGGTTTTTGAGTATCCGCCTGGATGTTGAATACTGTACACCCGTCATAGTGCCCCACGTGATTGTGTCGCGTTCCGGGATCAGCCTGTATATACCCGGAGGTATTTATCTCTCGTTATTCGAATCTATCGGGATTCTGTACCCTACTCCATTTAATATCAGCTGTAGAAATCTCTTTGCAGTTCCAGTATAAGAAACCTTTGTCCCCGCCTCCGCTAGACTGTGAGTAAACGGTTAGTAACAGGTGTTATTGCGTTGTTGATTCAGCTGATTGAATGTCCGCAAATATTTCAGTCCCGTGGTTAATTATTTTTTAAACATTCCGTGAAGTGAGGAGGAAGTTGGTCCGATGTCGCATCACGATCGGATGGTAGTGCACTTGACACGTTACGGTATCATTACAATTGACGTATTAGAGTGAATATTTCGGTGATTTGGACAATCCAACATGAATTTTGTATGTAGGGAACACAAAGTAGACATTGCTTTGCTCAAAAGGCGAACATTTTTGATAAATACACCAAGTGTACCTATTTGCCGGCATTAGATATTAGCGGATATGACATATTTAATATCCGAAAGTCAGATAATTGGTTAACCTAAGTTAGATTTTATTTAGGTAAATGAGCGGAATCATTCTTTATTCCCTCTATCTATCAAACGAAAAAAAGAGGTCGTTTCCTATGTACCTACTTCCTGCCTAGTGTTGTATATGGTAAGACAAAAATACTATAAAATTGTTTCCGATATATAGCCGCGACATTTAAAAGTTGGGGGGCACAAATAAATTGAATGCGGGACATTAAAAAAATAAATAAAAACGTCGGCGGACATAGCTGCATTTATGATAGGTTAAGACACAGTACATTAATGTTTATTATTACAATTAAGTCACTTAAACAACTACTGACTTTATGTTCCTTACACTACTAATTCTGTTTAAGAAAGAAGTATGTTACCACGAACTTCTTGTAGTCAGGCAAAAATAGGCACGGCTATACTTAAGGATAATATAAATCCGGCACCGTACCTACTAATAAAGTAACTAGTTTTATAAGTTTTCGTTTTAAAGCTTTACTACATAACATTCTTTTAAGTTTAAAATACAGGTTCATGATTTTTTGTAGTTGGACGAAAATTATACTATTTGATATCCGGTCGTGTGATAAAATAGGGTCGGATATTGGATAAAACATGATAACCGTTTCATTTCTAGGTATTTAGACTGGAGAACAAAATATTTTGTTCAATTATGCTTCCCTACTGCTTGAAGCCAAAGATAAACGTAGAATACCGTAACTAGTAGTGCTTAGCAGCTAATTTTTTTTTGTAAGTCAATAATTTCTGTAGTTAACAAGAATTTGAAGTTTAATCGATATTTTATACAAAAATACATAGGAAACAATACAGGAAAGCAAACAAATTTTCAACAGCTCATTACTTCAAATAGAGAAAGCATTAAAATACCGTCTGTCGCCATTAATGTAAATAAAATAGAGTTTCGCGTACAATAAACCGTGGCCTTATACTCAGAGCATATTTACACAGTTCAATATGTTATCGCGATATTTAAATAATTATACGAAAAGATAATGTCATCTTGATTAATGGAGAGTTTACTGATGTCATTGAGGGCTATAATTTTTCTACGATCAGGGCTGCATCACGTGGTAATGAGAGAAATACGTTTGATTCCATGTAGATTCGATTTATATGCTGCTAATGGTAGGACACTTGTATTTCGGCTAGACCACGGTACAATTTTATTGCTTTTAATGAGGAGACGAGCTTCCCGTTCGCCTGATGATAAGCGATATGACTGCCCATAAACAGTAGAAACACCATCCAAAACCTTTAATTACTAAGTATTGTTCGGTATTCTACTGCGCTCGCCATCCTGAGATATGAGATATTAAGTCATATATGTCAAGTAGTTACACTGGCTATAATATCCTTCAAGCCGGAACACAACAGTGACTATACACTGCTGCTTGGCAGCGGAAATAGACATTGCGATAGTACCTATCCAGGCAGACTCTCACATGTGAGTGACCTACCACTATTGAACAAGGTGTAAAACCTGCCATAGTCACCTAAGTGAGTGTCGATTTCCGGGATCATCATCATCACCATCCTGTGTATATCCGATTTCGAACAGGCCGGTATAAACGTGTTCGCCTGGCGAGGGTAAAATATCTCTTTGCGATAGTTTATGTCTCTTGGGTGTGCCAGTATAAAAATGTGTTCACCAGTGAAATCATGATAATGTAAAATGGCCATCTCACTTTATCGTAGCGACATTTGGTGAGGTAATAATTACGAGTATTAGTCCTCACTGTGTTTCCTCTCGATGATTAATCATGCAACAGTATGAGTGTGAAATGACCAGCCTATGAATGATTTTCCTTTAAATATAGTTTCCTGATAATTCCAAGAAATTATAGGATTTCGATTTTCAACCTTACTCTCTGAAACCACAGGAAATTAACAAATATTGCCGGTTCCTATAATTGTATTGATTGACAGTCTCGTTTTCCTTTATTTAAAGTTAGGTATATCCTTTGTTTAAAACCTGGCTGGTTATAAAATGATCTTCACCGAAAAATTGCTCAAAATACAGACAAATATATTTGTATATATTTTCTTAGTCGTTAAACTATGTAGACCGATTGTGTCGAAGGGAGGTGCCACTTAGCTCATGAAAATACAAACTATACAATACCCACTTACATAATTACAAATTACGAATCGTCTGTAGGGTTTTGTGCCTTAAAAGGAACCCTTATCGGATCAATTTCGCGTCTATCCGTCCAATTGTCTACCCGGACCCCTTTTATCAGGTAAAGGTATCAAGTTGAAATTTATATTAAATTACAGTATTTTTTGCTGTGAAAAATTGCGATTTACAAATATGACCGATCACATATTTTGCGATTTCAAGAAGGAATCAAAACCTATTGCAATCTTTTACAGCACATGTAAAAGAAAAAAACCAGAGAACCATTAATAAATACTGCAATTCTCATAAAAAGCTAATTTATATGGAATTTGGTGTGTGAGTCCAACTCGCACTTGTTCGGTTTTTTTTCTATACGTCATGGAATTTTTATGTACATTACTAGATATATTGTATTATGACTTGAAGGATTCTATGAACTTGAATTTGATATTATCAACCCCGACTGCCATTAGACTTATATCGACATGTTTTGTAAGCTAAATTATCGAAACGAGCTGGTTTTGACCACGTGTGTGATAGTTTTTATTGTTTATTACATATATTTCTATTGAAATTCGTTTTCGTTCGTCAAAGGTTATCTGACGGTCAATTATTACGGAAGCCATAAGCTATGAATGATTATTTCATTCACTATCAAATTGGGTTGTAGTTTCTCTTATCTTAGTTGATCATAAACGACGTTTACGAATTCCATGAAGTTGTTTATTCTACACACACATACATTCTAAGTAAATATTCGTATAATTTATATATTTATAGATAAACATGAAACTTTCTCCTCCTTTACATAAAATCCACGCGAACGGAGAATTGCAGATAAATAATATTTATGTATGTGTCAATAATACATTAAACTAGCTCTTGCTCGCGGCTTCACCCGCGTGAAGGAGTTGTCCGGTATATTTCTTTCCGACTTACTCTATATGTATCGTTATATTATGACCAAATTACACAAAATCATTATAAATTGAAGCCTATGTATTATTCTGATTTATATAACCAATATTACTGTAAAGTTTCATCCAAATCCGTTCAGTAGTTTTTTCGTGAAAGAGGAACAAACATACATCCATCCTCACAAACTTTCGCATTTATAATCGATTAGTATAATTTGACGGTCGAATTTCGACCGCTGGACGACCACTAGTTTTAGTATAAAGTTTATACAAATAAAAACCGAAGAAGTTCTAGGTTTCATCGTAGCTCGGATATCTTTTAGAGTATTTTGTAAATCATGTATTTTGCAAAATATGCTCCAGATACTGCGTCTATAAAGTATGTCAGAAATAAGATAGACAGCATTGGATGCTCTTGTTATATATCTACCTCCCTCTGCAAGGGTGCCAGTGTTAACTTTGTGATATCTTTGAACTCATATATCTTGCGCATATCATTTTTGAAAGTCACACCTACGTGCAAAATTAGTGTCAAGATTTAGACAATGATATACAGTTTACCTTCTCTTCAGTTTGGTGGTATTTACGTGGTGGCCTGTTTCATAGAAATTGTACTTTCTAATATTTTGTGATGATATTTGAAATATTGTGAATCATTTTAAGGTCGCGTTTCCATCGTAAAGGCCAAATTCCAATCCTTTAATGGCAGGAACGCCTTTGAAAGCATAAAATAATTAAAAAACCTATGAAAAACAAATAAAAAGTAAGTATTATATATTTAAAAATTCAAAACAACTTTACAGTTATTTGGAGCTTTTGTTATTTAGAGTAATTTTTTTTTGACATCGTTACGACTAGCCAGATACACTATCAACACTACCAAGAACTTTAAAAACATCTACTGCACTATTCTCACCATTCCAAGACATAAGACGACAAGTGTCTTCACGTTCACTGATTATATTGGCTAAGTTTGCTAGATTTAACAAGTATACAGGATTATGCGCCTTCAGGCACGGATAGAGTTAAGACTAAACCCTAGAGCCATACCTTCTATACATCATTGGAATATAGATAATAGCCTCGATGGCGTAGCTGTAATTGTACATTGTACGAGTAGTACTACCGCGCTCAGGTCCTGGGTTTGAATCCCGGGCGTGGCCAAAATAATTGTGACTGGATTTTTGCAAAATATAAATTGTTGACGTTAAGCCGTTTGACATTTAATAATATCTTATGGCTTAGGGTCTGTCTGCCGCGGGTTTTTCTGCTCAATAGGCCGGAGTATGGAAGTTGAGGTCGCTATGGCGATCGATGCGCCCTCTATCAGATTATAGAACGAAATGAACATGGTGGTGAAATGGGCTGACTAGTTGCGTCTCTGCCCCTCCGGGAACAAAAAGTTACATCTCAAGGTGACGACGACGTTGTGCGGTGCTAGACACTGCTTTGTATTATGAAGTTTGGTTGTTGTTACTTTTTGTAGATGATCGTCACACTAAAATCAGCCTTGTTTAGCTTCTTTCCTCATTTAGTCGCTTAAAAAAGTGGTTTCTACACATGTGTCTAGAAATATATATATATATTTTTTTTTTTTATTTTAGATTCACTAAATTAGGCTTTACACATTTTAACAATTATCAAATGTACAGAAATGTAGAAAGAATACATTACTCAGTTGTGTATGCCTTTCTGGAAGTGAATACAGCATGCATTACCAACATAATATTTTATATAACATATTATTTACCAACATAATATTTGCATGACTCGCCAACATAGCAATATTGGAAACCTTGAAGTGCAATAATCGTAAAGGCATATGACGAGAATTAATAGTGCATTAGCATAAACCCGCGTACTTTACTCGCTTCATACGGACAGCTGAAGTGTTTAACTAAGTATACGAAGTAAAAACCGTGGGAGCCACAGTTTGAAATATGTCAGTATTTTGATAGAACCTACCACGTCTGTGTAAAACTCGGCAAATCCATATATGTATAAAAGTCGTAGCTACGTCGTAAAGTACAGTCAAATTAAGTCCAATGGGCTAGCC
This sequence comes from Manduca sexta, assembly GCF_014839805.1. Classification (NCBI taxonomy): domain Eukaryota; kingdom Metazoa; phylum Arthropoda; class Insecta; order Lepidoptera; family Sphingidae; genus Manduca; species Manduca sexta. Next base: position 806,347 of record NC_051120.1, read on the forward strand.
TGAACTGCCAGTTAAACCCAGGCCTTTCTGTTTCATAGACCCTATACACTAATTTAGAGAAATCATAAAGCCAAAACAAGAAAATACAGCTAAGAGGGGTTTACCGTAGTGTTAACAAAATGTCAGCTTCCCACAATAGGCACATTTTAGCTAGAACTATTTTAGCAAGATTTAAGTAAAAAGATATGATCTTCATTAACTTTTTTAACTCCCCAGGACGAAGTCGAGAGATTAACAGTAATTTCTGCTGACAAAGATGGCGTAAAGCAAGAGTTTGATGACGAGCAGCAGCCGACTCGCCGCCGAGCGAAACCAATCGTTTGTCGAAGTAAGTCATTATATTTATCTACGTCATTATATTTATATGTATTATTCAATATATTTATAGTAAGTCATTATATTTATATTTGTATTTGTCCTTTTATCTCATGCAATCGCACCCTTATCTGCGAAGTTGTAGGCAGAGACGCAACTAATGCACATAATTTTGGCCATGGTTTGCCTTCCATTATGTTGCGGGTGGCGAGCTCTCGTTATATTGTCTAATAAAAATCTGATCAGCTAATATACATAATAAAATATTTAATCTGACAGAGCTAATAAAAATAAAAATATAACACGTACAGTAATGTTGTAAACAGACAAATCTGTAAAAGATAAGAGACTACATTCTATAAATATTTAGAAATTATTATAAAAACCATTTCCCTTCTTCCATTGACACGTAAATAAAAAATAAATATATAAATACATCATGCAGTAAGAGCACAATAATATAAAACTATTTTAAAACAACATATCACCTCATTATTATGCAAATTGAATTAAAGTTTGAACCTTATTGGTGAAGACAAGTGTTCAATCCACGCCTTCGTTTCTAAAAGGAAATTCGTTGCGTCGTGTTCTGCCGCCAATGTCAACCACAGGTGACTGTATGAGACGCAGAATTCAAATAGATAAATAAAAGTCCATATAAATAGTATTTACATACTTCTATCAGAGCAGGTGGTCATTCTTCCACTCTAATGAAGTGTGGGTGCAGCTTTATTCAGTAACTAGCTTTTGCTCGCGGTTTCGCCCGCGTGAAAGAGTTTTCCGGGATATAAGTAGTTTTCCGGGATAGAAACAGGTTATTTCCTTCCCAAATTTTCAAACTATCTCCATACCAAATTTTAACTAAATCAGTTGGGTAGGTTTGAGTTTATTGCGTTCAGACAGTGGGGGGATACTTTGTTTTAAAACTTTTTAAGGGGAACAATCCACTCATCATGATTGTTGCATAACTTTAACCGTTTACGTAGCGCACATAACAGAAGCTCCCAAAAGGAATAAATGTTCCTTGGTTTTGCAATATTTTTCATTGATGCTCCGCTCCTATTGATCATAGCATGATGGTATATAGCCTATAGCCTTCCACAATAAATGGGCTATCCAACACTGAAATAATATTTCAATTCGTACCAGCAGCTTCTCATATTAGCGCGTTCAAAAAATCAAATAAACTCTTCAGCTATATATTAGTATAGAAGTACAGATATAGCAGAATCAATTTCACTTAGTTTTGACGATAGCTGCATGCTTGACGTTCGACGGGAAAATTGTTTCAACTCTCACAGTGTTGCCTCATCGAGATTCATACCACGGACCACCCGATTCACATTTTATTTAATTTCACTTCATTTCATTATATTTCCTACCACTAGTGACTAGACAAAAGGCGACTTTTGTCGTTACGGTACCAAGACTTCGTAATCAAATACTCGGCCGGCACAATTACGGCAACTAACAACAACATTGACTATTTAATTTTTTGTAATTGTTTCTAGCATATTACTATCAAATTACAAACTGATCTCCCCTTCAACACCTTAAAATTAATTATATCAACACCAATCAATATTAATATCGCATTAACCGATCGGTGTTGTGTTTTTATAATTATGTTCTGAGAAGGACCGCAGTGTGCCGCGGAGCTGTGGGCGCCGACCCACGCGGCCCACATAATTACTGCTATGGAACTAATAGATATTTAATACATTACTTTATTTATTTTCATACGTATGTGGTCGGTGTCTTATATGCAAGAGTTTGTTTGGGTAAGGCATTGTCCATTTCCGCCACTAAGCAACAGTCAGAGCTGATGTTTTTATATTTGAAGGATATTGTTGCCAGTTTAATTAATCGTATTGTAGAATATAACGAAGTCTCAGTGCATAGTCCTTAGTAATTCTATGCGACATTCCTGTTTAAAGGCTTTCGTGGTGTTAACAGTTACCCGATTTACTTGCAAAATATCACCACAAAACATAAATGCATCATGCAATTTTAGAAATACGTTTGAGATATGTATAATTTTGGTCAAGTAAATATTCACAGATACTCCACTTCTAATTATATAAAATGGTAAATTTAAAGTTTGAAACACTCATCTAATTGTCGTTTCGAGGCGGGCAAAGCAGTGGGTAGCGGTTAGTCTGTTACATTGCATTTTATTTATGCGATTCGCCCAATATGGCGATAGGTACTAACGTAATACCGTTAAAAATGTGGGTGCAATCATACGTCTGCCTACCCTGTCGGAGAGAGGCGAGACGGTACGTTATTTATTGCTTTTATTATCGTTAATTATGTAGATGTGATTAATTTTTCTATGTTCAACATTTATACTTCGCAGAAATAATTACAGTGACAATGATTCAAAGCCCAACGCTTGTGTTACATTGTTATTCTTTATATTTTTTAATTGAATTAAAATGACTAATAATTTTATATCAATGATTTTAGAAAAGATCATTAACATCATTTAGAAATTACATCGGAAGGTATCGCTGTGAAAATGCGGCGACTTAAGAGTATTCTACAAGATTATCAGGACTTACGTATTGGATGTGTCAGTTATATACCGATTACTACTATGACCTCTAGTTGGTCATGTCTTAATGTAGATGCAGTAGTTTCGGGTGTTTTGAACTCTATTGTATAGCGACTAGGAACGATTAAAGCATACTTACTTACTTGCCAGGTTAGTTCACTTTAGCGAGTCGCTTTCTGGGTTTGGAAGGAAAAAAGATGAGAATAATTATTCTTCTTTATCATATTCATAGTATGAAACGAATAAGTAAGCAGATTATAATTAATAAGACAATGGTACCAACTTGGTCGAAGCGGTACTTTCGTGTATAGAGACTAGAATCGACAAAAATATCTATTGTGCGAATTATATTTTAAAATCATCTGTCGCACACCAAAAGATGATACTTATAGCGAAATATTTGTGGTATTGTGGTTTTAAAATTCAATTGTTTGATGAAATGTCCTTAAACACGCTGTAACACGATCACGTTTATTTCCGGAGCGTCCATCACTCCTGTTGTTTCCTCGTACTCTCCTGTTAATTTGGTACATTACGTGTTGGGCGAAATTCGCGTCATATTTGTAGTAGATGACACACGTGCTAATCACATAACCTCTAGTGTGTGACGTCATTATATTTTCATTCGGATTTTAAACTGCAAATTTGATTTTAATGATTGAAATTGCGCGGTAAATAGATAAGTTCCAACACCGTGTAAGCCATTTTTAAAAGATTTGATATAAAAGATGCGCATGCGCTTATTGCACGCTCCTCTTGACCTCGTGTATGTTTAAATTTTTCGAAATTTACTCTAGTCGATTTTTAAAACGTAAGAGTACTTTTTTGGCTGATCTGCGTGTATGCGATGTTTCCAGTCTTTTCTGTAAGTATTGACTACACCATTGCCACCACACCAGGGGGTCCCCAAGCAATGAAAGTTAACTGTTGCTCCTAGGAACTGATAGGGTTTATTATTTTTCGTCGAAATGTACTTTTACATTTTGTAAATAACAGTCTAATCTACTAATTTCAAATAAGCAACTTGACTTGTAGATTAGATTTAATCGTAATTTTGTCGACAGTATGGGATTTCCTTGTAAGCTTAGTTAAATAATAGTTTACTGTCTATTTTATAATTTTAGTCTACATTATAGTTCACTTTTTCGACAGTCCGATATACTTTATCTTTACAGATGAGATGTGTAGTAAAAATAATGAAATACTATACGTGAAATGAAAAATACGGATAAATTCAGAGAATGTTTTTTATCATTGAGCACTTGTTTTACACGAGTTGACATAAGACATTTATGTTTTTAATTTTTAAATTATATTCGAACAAGAGGTTCTACAACATATCCTCCCTTAATAAATTAAAACATAAAATAACAACATAGTAAAATACAGTTTCTTATAAAACTAATACATAACTATGTATTAACTCATACCCATGCCTTTCATGCATTTGATATGCTTTATTGGACCCAATGGCTTTGTCAACAAATCTGCAGGTAGCTCATCTGTAGGCATATACATTATTTCTACAACCTTGTCATTAACATTTTCCCTAAAAAAATGAAACTTTACATCAATGTGCTTAGTCCTATTGTGATGGACTGGATTCAATGCAAGTTTTTGCGCACTTTGACTATCAGAGAAAATAACAACATTTGGTGATTTACCAGTTACTTCAGTGACAAAACGTTTTATAAAACAAGCTTCTTTAGTGGCTGAAGTTAAAGCCATGTATTCGGCTTCTGCCGAAGATAAAGCAATAGTAGGCTGCTTCCGTGATTCCCAAGATATTGGACCACATGCGAACTCGAAATAAAATCCAGTGTATGAACGTCGATCAACTGGACAATTTGCCCAATCTGCATCTGCATAAGCTTGTAGTTTAAAATCTTCCACTTTCCTATAAGTTATACCAACATCTTTAGTGGCACTCAAATAGCGAAGACACCGCTTAGCAGCACGCCAGTGACTCTGATCGTTGTTTGTATTAAATTGGCTGTATAAGCTATATCTGGTCTCGTGTTAACAGCCAAAAACATGAGAGATCCAATTAGAGCTTGATATGAATCATTAGACTCACCTGTACCAGGTTCTAATTTCTTTAATGCAAGTGGTGTTGAAATACCTTTGCAATCTTGCATATCATATTTCTTCAACAACTTTTCTATATATGTTCTTTGAAATATTTTTATAGAATTTTCTTGCGAACATATATTTATTCCCGTAAAGAAATTAATTATACCTAAATCTTTTGTTGTAAAATATTTTCCAAAATCACATTTAAACTTCTCAAACGTCCCATTGTCTTTATAAATAACAACAATGTCATCTATATAAACTGCCAGTATTAAACAGTTTTTATTCGAAATCTTTTTGGTAAAAACACAAGGTTCAGAAGGAGTTTGAATAAATCCAATAGCTAACAAAGTTTGTTTTAACTTTGTATTCCAGGCTCTTGGTGCCTGTTTCAGACCATACAAAGATTTTCTTAATAAACAGACTTTATTCTCATCACCTCTACGAACAAAACCTTCAGGTTGTGTCATATATACTTCCTCTTCCAAGTCACCATTTAAGAAAGCTATGTTGACATCCATATGCCGAACTTTGTACCCTTCCTGCACTGCTAAAGCTAGTAGGGTTCGCAGTGATGAGTTGCGTATAACCGGTGAAAAGGTTTCATGGTAATCTATACCTTCTATTTGTGTGAATCCCTTGGCAACTAATCTAGCCTTGTACTTCACTACATTACCATCAGCATCTCGTTTTAGCTTATAAACCCATTTACAGGGAATGCAGGATTTATGACTTGGTTTATTTACCAAAATCCAAGTTTCCTTTTTTAATAAGGAATTATATTCTTCCTTCATTGAAGAGATCCAATTATCTTTGTCATCTCTAGATATTGCATCATGAAACGTTTTCGGATCATCATTCAGAATATCATCGACAAGAGCACTATATGAAAAATAATCTGGAGGCTTACGTTCTCGTTGAGGATATCTTGACTCAGACCCACCATAAGGTTCATCATTAGTACCACTTGATGGCAATGAAGATGAATGATCTAAATCATCTGAGTTGTCATCAATATCATCAACAGCATCCACAAAAGTCATTTTTGCTCTTCCGGCAACAAAGATGGATTTGCATCAGATGATGAAATCTGCGATAACAAATTAATAACATTGGGATTAAAACTAAGGTTTAAATTATTTTCAGGCATCTCTTTCAGTCCTGTAAAATTATTTTCGAAAAATGTAACATCCCTTGACTTAATTATGCTTCGTGGCGTTTCCACGTTACGGAAATAATAACTTCGTGGATCATCTGAATATCCAACAAAGATGTGTTCCGTTGCTTTCATGTCTAACTTAGTTCTATGACATGACGGTACATGAACTAAACATCTACATCCAAAAACCTTTAAATGAGATAGGTCAGGTTTGCTCCCATACCACATTTCGAATGGTGTTTTACCTTCAATTGCGCGATGAGGAGACCGGTTTTTAAATAAACACTAGTTTCTACTGCATCCTGCCAATATGCCTTAGAAAGCGAACCATGTGACAGCAAAGCGCGAGCCTTTTCTATAATACTGCGATTACAACGTTCACTAACACCATTTTGTTGAGGGCTATATGTAACCGTTGTTTGGTGTTGGATTCCTTGAGAATCTAAGTAGGCCGCCATCTCTTTATTGACATACTCAGTACCATTATCCGATCTCAGTATTTTAATTTTCGCACCAGTCTGTCTCTCAACAAGTGATTGAAATGTAAGAAACTTTGACATGACTTCTGTCTTAGAATTCATACAATAAACAAATATAAAACGCGTATAATCGTCTACAAAAATAATAAAATATTTATTGCCTTTGAATGAAGTAGTTGACATCGGTCCACAAACATCTGTATGAACTAATTCCAGTGCTGATGTAGCTCTCTTATACTTCAGCCTCTTGAAGGGCTTCCTAGCTTGCTTACCTTCAATACAAGGTATACATGGTTCTTTGTCAACTTCTACGTACTTCACGCCGACAGCAAGACCCTTTCTGAGTAGGTCCATACCAATACAGCAGAGATGTCCAAGACGCTTATGCCAAATCTGAAACTTTGAAAGCTCTGAATTAACAATGTACGCTATATTTTGTGGTAAACGAACAGAACAATCTAAATGAACCAGTCCACCACTATAAGAACCATGAAAAGCAGCATTATTTAAATAAGATACATCATCAGATTTATAAAAATTACAACCATTTTTATCAAAAATTACTAAAAAACCTTTTTCAACAACCTGCTTTACTGATAGCAAATTGCAGTTTAGGCGTGGAACATGTACGACGTCAGCTATTCTGCAGACACCATTATTCGTATCAATAGATACATCACCAACGCCTATAGCTGCCAACTTCTCTCCATTTGCCACAGTAATTGTACCTCCATCTATAGGACGATAGTTGATAAACCAATCTGCACGGGGTGTCATATGAACTGTTGCACCTGAATCCACAATCCATCTGTTAAAGTCTTTACTTTCTGGTGCAGATAAAGACATTTCAGTGATAACTTGCTTCGAATTCGTTACCCGTTCTTCCTCATTATTCACAACAAGACCCGTTTCACATTTTGCTTCCTTTTTATTATAAACAAAACTTGGTTTATCCTTTATAAGAGGACAGTTGGGAGACTTATGCCCTGGTTTTCTGCATTTATAGCATATTATACCCTTCTTATGCAATGAGCGCAGTGCTGGTACATCACGTTCAGTTTCTCTACTCATTTCGCTCAATAGTTTAGTTTTCACCATTTCGCTAGTGACTTCTATATTACTGTGCTCTAGAGCCATTATCAGGGGCTCATATCGTGATGTAAGACCACCTAGAATGATTGCAGCAAGCGAACTATCTTCAATTTTCTTACCGATATCAGCTAGATCCTGCGCGGTCGTTGTTATAGCTATTATATAGGATTCTAAATCTGCAAAATCTGATAAAGTATACCTATATAACTTCCGCTCTAGTGCTAACTTTCGGCCTAAGCTTTTATCTTCAAACGCTGTTTGCAAAGCATCCCACGCCATTTTCGCCGTTGTAGCTGTTCTGACATGCGTGATAGCACCACCGTCAACCGTTAGGCATATTTCTGAAAGAGCCTTTTGGTCATTACGGAAACGTACCTCAGGAGGCGTTTTGTCATCGTCAGCATAGCCACTTACAGTACTCCACAACTCTTCATGCATCAACAACATTCTCATTTTAAATTTCCAAATTGCATATCCTTCACGATTTTTTAACATAGTAATTCCATTTTAAATTCCTACAGGTCCTGCCATTATTATCTTCTTCTAAATAAGATAACTTCGTGCTGATAACGATTTGTAGTAAAAATAATGAAATACTATACGTGAAATGAAAAATACGGATAAATTCAGAGAATGTTTTTTATCATTGAGCACTTGTTTTACACGAGTTGACATAAGACATTTATGTTTTTAATTTTTAAATTATATTCGAACAAGAGGTTCTACAACAAGATGGCTGTGCAATGAAGTAAGCATGGCATTGACTATTTACCGACTTAATAAATGCGAAGCCAATAAATACGACAAGGAACCATAACTCTTAAACATGAACCCATAACACCATATCGAAAGTGAACAAACATACAAAGAATGCATTAATTGCAATGTCAGGTATAATTGCGGCAGGTCAGTGCGGAACCTTTCATATCTGGCCCAAAACAAATGAGTAACCGATCGCCGAAGATGGCGGCGCGTCGGCACAGCGTCCAACATGGCCGCCGACCATAAACCATAATCGGTGAGACAATACGGACAGTAACTATAGGCTTATTACGATTATAAGGAAATAACGACGAGGCCGCGAGACCAACTAAAACTTTATATTTATTGGACACTATTTTTGGGCAGAATGGCGTATCAACCTTCCTCGGACCTTAACGCTTATAAGGAGATTATCATCGATACACATTGTAATATGAATAAACGTTGAATGCTAAAACAAATGCAATAATGTTGGAAAGTTATTGTGGGAATTACGCGCGTGCTGTACGTGGGCTGGGATTGCTGGCGGTTGTCTTACTTATTTGTTAGTCCTTATAGCTTATTTTACAGAAACAGCTAATGGGCAAATGGGTCAATTGACGATAACATCATCGTCGCTCATGAACACTGTGCCAGAGGAATTGTTGCTGCAATCTGCAGTAAAGAAATAACGATTAGGAGGGAAAAAGTGTAAAGGATTATCATTTACTGGCATTTTACTTCATAGAAATTGAAAAGTAAATTGTGTCCGACTGTTTCCTAAGATACCTTCAACAAATATTCGTGATGCATTTAGAAATATGGCTGGACTGTGCGTCATAAAAGGTGCAAATAGTAAGAAATAAGCTCTAAAACGGACATCCAAGCGTAAAATTAAACCACAAACATCATGTTTGATGCGATCCATATGCACATTTGTTTTGAGCCCGAGTAATAGACCTAGGAATACCTCATGCCCACGCAAGTCCTGAGGCTTATACTGGAGTCAAAAACGACTGACTCTACGATGTATTCAACCACGATATAAACAAACTTTTCGGGGAAACCAACGCTATTGCACCACAAGTGGTTCAAGTTCGCATCGAGGCCGATCGACGATATATGAGGCATTAATGTTCACCTGTCATGACCTTTTTTATATTTGAATCCAATATGGAATGGTAAAAAATATATATGTCTCGTATTATCGCTTACTAATTTTCGTATTTTTATTGTTTGATTCGTTTCTTTATGTAAATACGGCAACACATTTTTATGGTAATCTGATATCAAATAAGGAACATTTGCACACGAGGTTTTGTTGGCGTGAGATCTCTTAGACTTATTAACACTAAATTGGGAACATTATCTAAGTTTTCTTCCAGTGGAATTTTAGGCTATTACCCCGCCTACCGTTGTGGACCCATATTAAGTTTTGGGTTAGATTTCAAGTGAGGCAACAAAATATGCCTAAGTTTTCTTAATTCTTAAAACAATGTTATGCAAATTGCCCGGTTTTGGAATTTATGCCTGACTCGCTGTTGCTGTCGTCTACGCTTGCGATTAGAGCCGTTCCTGCTACAAAGGTAGGTACCTAAAACACTATGGTGACGCATAACGCCACCAGTACCTACGACACCAGCGCCCTCTATTTAAAATCAGATAAAAAAAACATTGGTTTGCGTAAGGGTCAATTTCCGGAATAAAAAGTATCCTATTTGTTAAAATAGGACATGATCTATTCAAGTACAAAATTTCATCCAAATGTATCCAACTGTTTCTGTGTTTAGGTACTTCTAACAAATAACTAAACATTATCACAATTTTTTATACTTATAAAATTAGTTAGATATGGTGAAGAGCTCACACGCAATCTCATCCTAGGACAGACTAAGGAGACGAGTACGGTGAAATGTCGGTGCAGTAGATGCGTCTCTGCCTAATCTTTCGGGGATAGTGAGACACGCGTATTTATAGATCGTAGGTATCCTATCTAGGAATAAGAACCTTTTGGCTCACTTAGAGATAAAACTTACTAAATGCACAAGAGACTAGACCAATGCCGTGGGTAGCGTTGCAACTCCTTGCTGTAACATAAACAAAGTTAATTCTTTAGAATTTCTGCCTCGGTGGCGTAGTTGTATTGCATGTCCGGTACAATAGCGCTCTGAGGTCCTGGGTTCGAATCCCGGGTCGGGCAAAGTGATATTTGGGTTTTTCTGCTCAGTATCAGCCCGGAGTCTGGAATTTGTGCCCGATATGGCGATAGGCTCGCCCCCTATCACATCATGGGACGGAACATACTTGGCGAAAAGTGGGTGCCCTAGTTGCGCCTCTGCATACCCCTTCGGGGATAAAATGCGTGATGTTATGTATGTATGTATGTAATTCTTTAGAATTTCGATATGTGCGCTTTCAGCTCGCTCATCTTTATAAAATAAGAACAAGTGACAGCACACGATTCCCGAATGCATAGCATTTCCTGCGCGTATTTGAATTACGTATTTAGTTAATTTTAATTACGTAACGCGTTTATTTGAATTACGTAATTAGTTAATTTTAAGCCCCGCGTGCATAGGCCCTTAGATCAACGTGATTACCAATTTACCCAACTGCGCACAATCTGTTATAGTTACCGCGGCGGTCACGTAGGTGCGTCATTAGTCAAGATGGCACGCAGCATCCATACCGCGATCCCACGCCGCGCTACCGCAAAAAACAGTTGCCCTTATATAGCTGTTATTATAATAACGTAATAATGCGATTGTGTACTCGTGAGTGGGCCTGTATACAAGTTTTTGCGCCCGGTTCGGCCCACGTGGAGACCCTGTCGAAATTAGTCTGACGCAGGTGTAATGTGGCCTTAATGATGTGACGAATGGAGATATCGGCGGTGGTCGGTATTGTATCAATTTCTTGAAGATTTTATAATAGCATTTGTATTGGTGTGTGTACTTTTTTTACATGCCTATTACCGCTCTGGTTATTTTTGTCGTCAAGCAATCTGCTATCAGTATGGTGTTTGGGTTGAATGATGTTGTAGCCTATTTTTGCATAAGAAGTGAGTGTCATTCAGTGGATAGTTTGGAATTCAAAGTTGTATGTGGTATTTAGGTACTGTCAAACGTACTGTTTATGATCAGGCGAGCAACATGCTCATCTCGTTAATTAGTTGCGAAAAAATGAGCTCTGCGAATTAATTAGCTTTTCATCATGGAGCATGGAGTCCACTGTTGAACATCGGTCTCCATTCAAAATTTCCAAACGGACCTGCCAAAAGCGGCTTGCATCCAGCGAAATTCTGTGACTTTTATCAAGACGTCTGTCTTCCTCGCAGGCGGACGTTATTCACTGATGAAAAATATTTATTACTAAGGGAGTAGTGAAGATTCCGTATTCTGTGAAATATTGTGTAGAATCAGCTATAATATATGTGTGCGTGTAACACACGGAGGTGATGAGGTCGCGTTCTGAGAATACTGCCGCTGTAACCGCGGCCGCGTGTCATCCCATTCGGTACGATTCGTCACTACTATATTTTTTTATTTCTGTTTTATTGGGTTTCCTATTGGATTCGCGGCTTTGCTTCTATTTTCAACTATATTTGTGGCGAATATTGTTTAGGTAATTGTTTTTTCAAGCATCACGTAACCTTTTTCTGATGGTATAGAAAATGTTACTGCCTCGGTGGCGTAGTTGTATTACGGTGCGACTGCAGTGCTGAGGTCTCTGGTTCGATCCTCGGGTTGGGTGAAGTGATATTAGGTTGTTCTATTTAGTTCAGAGTGTGGAATTTGTGCACCATGTGGCGACAGACTGGTCCCTTGTCACTTCATGGGACGGAATACACACTGCGGAAAGTGGTTGTACCAATTGCACCTCTGTATAATTCTTTGGGGACAAAACGCGGGAATGAGTGTGTGTGTTTATAGAAAATACGTGACCATTTATTATGCCAAGAAAAATCAAAAGCTTTGTATATTTTATCGTTTGTCTTTTGACTCCGGTATTACAATATGTGTCATCATATTGTAATACCGGAGTCAAAAGACTATATTTTTTAGTTATACCAAGGAGTTTCAGATTAAACCAACACAAAGGAAAATAAATTGATATAACAATTTATAGACGAAATCTGGTTCTCCCTATTATTAACGGCAAACGCCGATTTTACGGAAAATGATAAATATATTTACCTTTTTTTAATGTCGGAAACCATCTAAATGTAAAATTAATTTATTTGTGGCAGGTGGTATGTGGTTGATCATGTTCTAATTATATTTGGTATTTATATAGAAATAGATAACAAAATGAGTAAATGGAACAACTTGTAAATAGTCACTATTGCCTAAAAATATAGAGTTCTGAAGAAAGGAATACACATTAGAAATATACTGTCTTTAAATTCAGATTCTAGAAAAAATGCCATGGAGTAAGGGATATCGCAGGTTCGACCTCCATGCGTAAAAAAGGGACCAACAAAATTTGCACGGACTTGCAGGAAGCTAACTTCGGCCCTGGGTTTGAGCAGTTTTGTTTTTTATTTTATTCACTTCACTACTTACCAGGCGTATTTACCATCCCGAGTTAGTTAAAGGCGTCCCCATATCAAACTGCATTGACCTTCCTCTCATACTTTTACGGCGCACGCGTTACGAGCGGGTATATGCAAAGATTTACAATAAATTACTTAAAAAAATCACTTTCTTAATATGTTAGCGCACCATTTTGCTGGGGTAGAGCGTTAAAGTGCCAAACCACTGAGCCAGTTATGCAAAGTAATCATAAGCAGTGGAATTATCGCATGTCACAATGCGGCGGGGGAGTGGGTTCGAAGACCGGACACATCACTGCATACCAGTTCGTGTACCACTCGCCGCGTGGGTGAATTTTGACACAATCCATCAATAAGTGCCCTCTGTAAATGGTCACGTACCATTTTTCAATAACCATTGTTCCGCGACACAAATTAGTTCGATTCAATTATCGTTAATTTGAGATTAGCTTTGATTGATTTGCTTTCTGTTTAGGATTTACTGTTTGTATAAAAGCTTTTAAGTTTCACAATGAAAGTCGTCAATATTTATTTATTTATTTGGACAACCAACAAAACATACACCATACATAACTATTTGTAACATTACAATAAATAATTGCTGCAGTGCAGTTTTAATTACAGGCTGTCACAGCATGAACATATTATTACATATATTCTAATATAAAGCTGAAGAGTTTGTTTGTGTGTTTGAACGGACTTATGTCAGAGATTACTAAACCGATTTAATTTTTTGTTTTTAATAGGAAGCAAAATTACTTCTAAGTGCTATAGTGTTCATCCCGGGTAAATATAAAGCGCGACTTTTATGCTGGAAAATCTTGGAACGTGGGTGGCGCGAGCAAAAGCTAGTATTGAATGAATTATAGAGTTTTTTATAAAGAGATTTGTCTATGTTCAATGTATAGTGAAGTAAGTCCATCTCAGGCAGTTAACATTAACGTATTCAATGAAAAACGTGTCTCTGAACATGTCTTCGCGATTGAAGTGCATTAACTCACTCGCTCTACAACTCGTGTTGGTTTTTTTTCTGAACAGTAAAGACGATACTAACTCCTGCTCAGTGACAGTAATAAGCTAGTAGATACGATTGTTATTATTGTGCAGCGGTTCAGCAAACTATCATGGTTTTTTATATTATGTTTTTTTCCCGCCATTTTGAAGACTTTGCAGCCTTTATAGTCAGGGGGGGGGGGGGGGTTAGGTGTTGATCGTCCGAAAAGTAGAAGTTACAATGTATGTACATTTTACAATTTTACAAAATTTCTTGTGATTGACGGTCTGTTATACGCAGAATAAGCTCACAGTATCTTGAACTATACTATAAAAAAACCGCGAATAAAATCTGATAATACTTTTATTTAATCAGCTTGGTATCATCAAATAAAATTAAATAACAATTTTGTTTAACATCAACAGCATTATCTATGGAACGCACTCCAACGGCCTTTTCCTCTAAAACTTTGTCTTAGGTACTTGTGCAATCTCAATTATCATATCGTATATCTCATTGTCTGTTTACTATTAGTCGTATAGTATTTATGTAAATGCGTCGACAGTTGAGTTTACTGCGCGGGAGTTGTGTACAGAAAGATAGTGCCTTACCGAGGACAACTGCGAACTGCATGTCGAAAACAGAGAGAGAATGGGTTGAAAGTTCGATTTGATAGCGATGACTTAATAGGGGACCGGCCTATGCTTGATTTTGTACATTATTCTATATTTAATGGTTAATAATACGAAAAAGAAGCAATTCATATTTAAAATATTGTAACGTGCAGAAGTGGGCGCGATGTGGGGATTGCTTCATCTCTTTCTTTCGCACGCGTCGTAATTCCCGATGACGTCACATGTGGGTATTTCGTCTCTTTTCTGTTTCTTGTTAATTACCCCTTCTACTGAAATTCAAAGACTTATAACTTGTTGATTTTTCACCGGATTTTAATAATTCCTTCTGTGTTATAATTTATATTATGTAAATATTTGATGATAATAAAGAACAAAAATGAGTCCGGTACCCTATTGTGTAGGTACCTATTTGTTTCTATGGCCCGGAAAAGTGCCCCCACTGCACCTGGTAAGTGGAGTGGGGTCCAACAGAATGTCGACTGACGAGAGATGATTACCCCTCGACAGTCGACACAATTATACCGACCTGTTCGAACTGGATATACACAGGCTGATCGCGGAACGCGACACATTTACTTGGACCACTATGGCGGGTTTTAACACCTTGTGTACGGCGGTCGCTATGCGTACAGATATAAAGTATATCATTACATCATTAAAAACCTATTGCGTTATGTGTTGTGAGTCTTAAAAAGGAGGAGGGATTGGGGATGTTTTTTTCAGACATCGGTGGTGCCCTCATCCGGCCTAGCTCTATCACTTTCGAATACCAAACCCAATCTTCAGAAACTGTGGCATTTATAATAGACTAGCTTTTGCTCGCGGTGATGCCCGCGTGAGATATTTCCGGGATAAAAATCCCGCTGTAACGACAACGTCGCACATAAAATCATATACTTAGATAAGTGATAGTCATATACGCTACGTACGAGATTAGTATATAGGTAAGCACCAATTGTACATGAAATAAATCAGACCAAAAATCATCTCGTGTTTCATTTCATTTTGCCATAAACTTATGACAAACCCGTTATATATTTTCTCGCTATAAAAATAAGCTACGTCCTTCCCAGTGTATCAAACTATACATATATCATCGTAATCCAATCGATAGTTTTTGAGTACATCGCGTTGATACAAATTGACGCGGCGAGATACTTAGTTTTATGTAGAATCATTACCTCTCTAGTTATTCGAAAATTGCAACTATTTCAAAGCCCAGGCACACAAAATCAATTTGGATATAATAGTTGTAAATTCTATTAATTAACGCCTAAGCTAGCTGCGGGGCGCGCGGGCTGCAGCATTTGGGTCACCGGCGTGGGCGGCGCAGCCATAACTACATCTTACTGCTTACATTTCGCGATAAGTATTATTATAAGAAGCGCACAACTTATCTAGCTGTGTGACGAGACAGATAAATCGATCGTCTGGTGATAATTAACCTTTTTAAAAAGCAGTAGCACATCCAGCCATAGCGTAGCTAGTTTTTAGTTGTGTGGTAAAATCTCTACTTTTTACTGGTGGGCAAAAAAACAGTCAGTATAAGTCTGGGGCAGGGAAGGGGGGTTGGGTATTAAGGGCTCCTGGCCTCCCTGCCAATGCAAGCTACCAGTACGTAGTCGTATGACTTGCAAGTTGCTTAGAGTAAGTGAGTGTCTTTGAACAGTAGCAACGCCTCCTGGAGGTTTGATTTAAAATATTCTATTCCTTACTGATATAACAGTTCCTGACAGACCCAGAATGATTCTGACTACATACAAGTAAGTACTTGTATTCTATTCCTTACTGATATAACAGAGGACTGGTTCCTGCCAGACCCAGAATGATTCTCGCATACTGACTGCCTAGTATTTTTTCCATATGTGTACAATGAGGAAGTAGATCACCTGATGCTGGGTGTTCATCAATCATCATTAAACATCCACCATTCCAAATATGAATGAATGAACTAAAAAGGAATGAGGATGAAGATGGAACGTAACCACCTGATCCTCTACTATCTATACGTCGCTACAAAGAAATAAGGGGTTGCGTGAGCTTCCATAGATCTCACTACAAATGACTCTACCACGTTAAATATTTACCTATTATAAGTCATCGAGAACTGGTAATGATAAATGAATAAACGATGATTCAAATAAACATTCATAAAATCACATTGCAATTTGCGGTTTGATATATTACGCGGTATAGCGCCAAATATACGGTAATGATGAGTTGTGAATCAAGTCCGGGATGACATTAGTCATGCTGCAGATGATGACTCAATGTAGGGAGAGCCCGGTGTGAGATAAGTTGTAAGTGGACTTTGCACTTGCCGACTCGATAGATCTTTGAGATGGGTTGTATTGAGTAAATTTGGTACTAGGTGTGCCTGTTCCTAGTAAAAATACGTGACCCAAATACCTCACGGAACAGGTAAATGGAAAAAAAGGGTTCAAAATACACCCATACCAAATCTATGTATTATATTAACACGTAAAGATAAAACTTTCTACCCCTTTTAAGTACATTGCGCGCACGGAGGAGTGTGAGATTTGACGTGATTTAAGTTCAAACAGAGAAGTGCAGTAGTATGTATTACAAATATATTAAACTCAACGCTTAAATTCAATTGCAATAAAAAATATTAACGATAAGTGACCCAATTAGTTGTTTTTAGGTATATATAAAAAATATAAGATGGCGCGGAAAAGTAAAATTACCATTAAAACTATAAAGGAGTTGACAATCTATAAAGTAGGAAGAGCTTCGTTCTTAAAATTTCCTCAAATTATTCATAAGAAATACTATAAAAATATAAATTGATTAGTCTACATTAAAATTCACGTGCAAAATTAATCAATTTCGATTAAAACAAGTAAAAAGGTGGTTTAAAACGACGCGGCTCCATTTATAGACATATCAATAAATTCCTTACACGTCGACATGCGACGTAAATGGTATCTATTCATGTCCGCACTAATTGGTTAATTAACATTGGGATTTATGACGCTAGATTAGCCGTTTAATTAAACGCTGGTATTGTGTGGCCGCAGCGCGCCGCGGTGGCTGGCGGCCAGAGGCTGTACCTATACAGTACACAGGCGAGTGCAGCGAGTGCGCGCGGGGGGAGCGCGAGCGAGCGTCCGCCACGCGCCGCCACTGCACCGCTGAAAATTATGTGAACGAGATAAAACTAGGACGCGCGTAAACTGTGGCCCGTCGCGTTAGATCGGATTCGCATTTGTAATGGACAATCTCGGACGGAAATAGCCGTAACCGGACTGCACGTTGCGAAACGGCCCGTAACCCTCGACTGCTTCAAAAATAATTATGGATAAGGACGTAAACAGTTCAGTCGTGCCGTAAAGGAATTAGTCACAAATGGGTCATGTTTGTTTGCATGTTGTTATTTCCGAACGGGTTTTTCCGCAGCAGAATGCCATATATGGTAGCGTTTCGATCGGCCAGGTAATGCATCCCGATCGGATCGCCTCGGCGCAACGGAAGCGGCCGAAATAGCGGACGGTGCGCGCACCGCGCAGCGCGGCCCGGCCGCCCGAAACTAAATACCCAAAAGCGTTTGTGATCGCGCGAGCGGTTGCCAAATATGGCACGAATCTCAGGTTTCGCGAGGCGCGTGCGCCGCGCCGCTGGCACACCACCAGCCACTGCAAAAACGCCCTCTGTTCCCGTCTAAAAACACGTAAAAAACGTTTTTATTTCTGTAGCGAGCGGCCTCTAAATTTAGGCCGTATGGAAACCGAAAGTGATACGAGCGATTTTGGTCGGGGCCGCGTTGTCTGTATTTAGATTAGAGCGCGGCGTGGCGCGGCGGGCTAGGCACCGCGTGCGCCGGCCCTGGCGCGCTGCGGCGGCCCTGCGCTGCGGTGCGGCGACACGCGCGGCGCCGGCGGTGCATTGTGCGGCCGCGGCGCGCGCGCACACCACCTCCCGGCACATCCCGGCCGCTCCTGGCTCTCCCGCGCGTTATCAATGACTGTCACCCTCCACTGCACTACACTTGGATGTCACACATGCTGCCCGAGGGCGGAGGTGATTATTTTTTTTCGTCCTTCGCTTGTTCCGATCCCGCGCGTGTGTGTTCTCAGATCGCGTGTGATTTCAAAGGTGTTTTGTAAACAAACATCGTGTTTGTAATTTGCAAATATAGTGAAGTGATTATGAAATGGAATAGTTGGAATGGTATTTTATTGAATTATTGGTGAGCTATATGTTTATCTATGTAGGGCAGGCTCGGTGATAGACGCGAGTGGCGGCGCGGGCGCGACGAGCACAGATGCCCTTATCAGCGCGTTATCAATACGCGGATGTGTTTTGATCGGCCCGCGCGGTCCGCGGTACCGTTTGCCGTGTGTTGTATTTCGTTCACAATGTGATCAACACGTTTTAGTTGTGTTAATTCTCATTACTGTTAGGTTGTGTTTGCTTTATTTTGTTTTGAAGAAGTGCTTGTTGGTTGTTAGTTTTAGTGAATATGCCATAATTTTGGAGAAAGGAGGGAATGGTTATTACTTGCGACATTTATGGTAAAATTCTGTTTACGCGACTATTTTTGAAGTTGTTTATCTTACTAAATAATTGAATATACCTAGTAGGCACTTACCACTTATACTTTACTTATTAGAGTGTTTAAAAAAAGAAGGAGATATTTTTGTTGTTTTATACATCGATAATATTTTAATCAAATCAATTTATAATGCATTGCGATTTGATTCTGTTATTACTTACATATTTTTCATTTATTTTCTTGAATATTTGAGTAAATTTTCCTTTAATTTATAATCCTGGTAATGAAGGATCATGCCCAAACTATTTGCTGTTCGCGTACTGTTGTCATCACCAATCTGTTTACTTGTGAAATAAAGCTTTCTATCACCTTCGAAATAATTCAAATATTCAATATATTTACACATTGACACGTCATTGCAAATGAAACTCATTGAATTGACCAAATATGAGATATTGACATCAGTTGAATGTGTGTCATGTGTGCAGAGCTCATCAGCACATCTCGGCTTGTTACAGGAGAGCTCCGTCCCTCCCGGTTTAGGGTTACCGGTACCGGAATTTTCCGGTCACACCGAGATTATACGACACCATTTCTAAGTACTTTCTTGCATAAGTGTCAACCTAAAGAATATTCAACACATTTCAAGCGCATGATAAATTTACCTCGTGTAAATACGAACTGTCAACACAGCTCATGTAATGCAAATTCAACGCTTAGGTTACTGTAATCGTAAGGAATCCACGAATGTTGCACAATAAATAATATAAATTGTTTGGTTCGGTTTTTAAATAACCGGAAAGATCCGGAATTTCCACCGTGAAACCATTTTTATCCGGTAAGTCCACCCTTGCCCGTGGTCCGTACATGGCGAGTGTCAAATAGTCTCCGCGGCGGGCGCCAATAGCGCATGAATCAACATACCGTTGTCTAAACAGAGTAAACAGTAAACATGATCGCGGCGCTTTCTGTTATCACTTGCCTGCCGGCCCACCGTTTTGGACGTGACGGTGTGAAATTTGCCAATGCTGTGTCTTTTTTTCTTGATTTCTCGAAAACGCTTTTCTATTTCTCAATATGGGCGTGTTTGAGCAAATACATTCTAAATATGAGCGTTTGCACTCGAGGTTTTGTTTATGTGTGTCATGTTTTTTGTCATAAGTATGTGGTAAATTGGTTTTATAAAAGTTATGTTGCTTTGTTCTTGTAAAATTTACACAAACCTCCATAACATAAGAGAGCAATATCAAAATTTTATTTATTACTTCAATGTTCGTTCAGTTTAATGATTCCTTAAATTCTACATAGGTTATATTTGTTACTAACTTTACTTATGATCAAAATGTGACAAATCATGCCTATAGGAAACCATGTTTGTAATTTGAATTGCCTGCTGCTTACATTGGACAACATGTAAGTTGTTCGTGGAGTCAGTTGTCATTTCTAAAAGTGCTTTTATTATCATTATATACTCTATTTGGTCACACAATCCTTGATATAGGCAATTTGTAATAAAATGACCGTAGTTTACTATAAATATGCCATGATATGACCAAATTCACGTCCATACGCGTGTTTTGTTTAGCAACAAACCCGCGGAGTGCGAGGCGTGGAATCCTACGCTCATCTGGTTATGAATCATGCCCAAACACACTGTTCATAATCCAAATACGGTCGCTATTAGCATTCCCTTAAGCCGATCGTTCATATTAAATTAATTGCTGCGGACCGGTGATTTCGCTTCTGATTTTGGGATATTGCCGACATAACGACGTGTGTAGTCGCCGTGTGCTCTCAGAAAGGGTATGACTGCTCTGATAGCCTGATTTGTACTTCGGGAATTTGCTTGGGCTAATGTAAATTATGTTACGCGATTGTGGCATAAGGAAATATTGGTTTGTTATCTGTTATGATCATTTTGTTATATCTGATTCGTTATGAGGAATAGATTCTTTTCAAGATATCTTTCATCTTTTCTTCCTTGTTCACGTTTAGATGTGCTAACAATTCTTTTTGAGATTTGTATATTTTACTCTTAACTATTATATGTGATCACTGGACAAGTATTAAATTGCTTTACAAATCACTTGTAATGTATTCAAATTAATGTGAACTATGTTGCAAAATTAATTACCTCCTTCCCGTTATAGTATTTCAAGTGTTTGTACAAAGTATTTATGTTGCTTCTTGTTGCCCAACGTTGTTTGCTAACACAAACACTATGCCTACGTTAAGGTTGACTCAAATATTTAACCTTTTGGTGTTCTGAGCGTGTTACTCAGTGCTTTCAAATAACATTCCATTTAACTATAATACATGGACGACCTTGGTGGCATGGCCTACTAGATTATTGAAATACACTTATGTAGGTTATTGAATCTTGAATTCTCATGAGAACTCAATTATAAATATGTTTTTGATTTCTTAACTATAGATCTTTTAATAAAGTTCTTTTTTCCAAATTTGCACACCATCCCAAAATACAAATATCATTAGCAAACGACTGGATTTTAGGGAATAGGTAATAATATTAGTAGTAAACATTTCTTATACGCGTGTATAAAATTAGAGCAAGTCACACGCAGACGTCGGAAATAACTCCGGATGTTCGCAGAATACTGAACAAATTACGTATAAAGCAAATAGCAATGAATGTAGTAAGAGAAAAAATACAATTTGTATAAAAATAGAGGTTTCCGCCTTACACCAGGGTAATGGACTATTGCCCAAATTCTTTTCTTGTAGGAGTGGAAAACCCACTGAGGGATATGTAGAATTATAAATAAACTAATATTTAGTAAAATGGTCAGCTGAAATATTCGGCGCCGGTGACGTTTGAAACCACGTAAAGAGTTGTTATCGGTTGAAAAACTCTCGACGGCAATTAATTAACAAACATTTGGCAGCTCTCAAGATCGCCTTTATGGTGTGTACATAAGATCTATATTACAACATTAACGATTTGCTTTCTTATGACTGTTATACGTTCGCGTTTACCTTGAAGTTTTTGAGAAAATGTTTTAAATAAATATGTAAAGTTGAATCGCATTTTTGGCGCTGCAAAACATTTTCCAATTACAGATTGACGCTTTAAGAATTTACTGACAGTGCCAATGGTGCGCCAAACATGTCATGTGGTTTTGTCGACGCGCCCTAATTAAATCAAGGACTTCGTTCAAAATTTCTTTGCCTTTTGCGTACAGAGGAACATGACGGCAGAAAATGTTTCCAAATGTTGATTAAAAGATAGAAACTCGGGTACCGTTCACCCATTAGCCTAATTTTAATACGCGCGGTGACGCGGCGCACCGCAAACCTGGACTGCAGCCAAACACACATGTAATTCCTACGTAATACTACTATTCTTGCTGATTTTTTACTACAAATCCGTATCTTGCCTTTATACAATTTATACAACTGAAGCAAATGGCCGGCACGGTGCGTCACTACGATAATAAATTATAGATCATTTTTAATTATGAACGATTATAGCCACAAAACGTGCTCGCGCCCAAGAGATGACACATACGCGCGTGAGATCTCAATAATATTATAGCAAGTTATATAAATAATAAAAAAATATAAGTATTGCATTTTGAAAGTCTTATCTAACATTAAATTGTCAACTGTACTGTGTTGTATTTTAGCCTCGAACAGTAAAATGTTGGGTATTTCCCTAGTCGGTAGATAATTGGGGAAATAGAAAACTGATAAGAGCAACAGTTTTATCAGATAGAACATACAATAAATGATAATCAAATATAATATAATACACATATACTAAGGTTATATTAAATATATAAATACATAATAAAAAACTAGGTATATACAAATGTATATAAAAATATATAATACTTCGAAAATAAACTTTTTGCTATAAGTATAAAGAAGGAAAAAGTCGATGCAGGAATCAAACACAGGGCAATTTGTTTCACACCATAAAAGTGTATTTACTGCTACAAATATTTAATGCCTGTATAGAATTTGCACTGTGTAATTTATAAGTTTCGTACCTACACAACGGGCCTACCTACGGAACCCTAATCTATAGTAATATAAATGCGAAAGTTTGGATCTTTATCACTCCATCACGCCAGAACAGCTGAACGTATTTGAATGATTGATTGATTGATTCGGCACAAAGATAAATGTAGTCTGGAACAGCACATATGTTTCTTTATCGTGAGGAAATATGTAGCGGGACTTTAGCCCTCAAAAACTCTTTCTCGCGACGCAGAGCCGTATCTAAGTCTCTCAATCTGCCGTACTTCTTTAACTTACTTACTTTTACTTCTTTGTATGAAGTCGATTGAAATTTTTAGAGTACTTGTTTGTATTAATATAGCTAATATAAATATTAGTTATACTAATAATAAGAAATTAGGGAAATCAGAGTTGGGCTATCAAAAATCCATAGTATTTCTCCCACAATGTAAAATATTATACATATATGTAGGTATCTTCGCGTGGGGTCAACACTCAGGGTTTATGTGATTATTGGATGATTATGATTGCAACATTAATATGCCTTACTGTGTATTTATACACAGTATCTTAATGATTAAGGTTATCAACGATCTGCGCGCGCGCATATCTTCCGTCACGTTGGAAGTGCATCGGAATACTTTTGTACCGAGCCAAAGTAATTAAAGAGTTCGCAAATAGCTCTAACGTCAGCTCTCTCATAACAAATGTACTGTTCGAATGGATATCAAAATGTTTTAGACATCTTCACCGTCTATAGTGAGAAAGCTCGCTAGTGTTGTAGGTTTCTCGTCGAATTTCTGCCCTCGAATATCCGTCAGTGAACTGGATATTGTGACTTTTGGGTGTTACCGACTTTTAGTGCTTAAAGTCGCATCCTTTCATGATGGCGAGTGAGCTTTTTAATCAGGCGAGGGAATTGCTCTTCATGGCATTATTTACAAGGCTCATGGGAAGTTTGCGACCGGCGTGCTATGGTTAGTTTAACTGCAAAGGTATCAATATAATCGCTAATCATTTTATTTTAAAACTCGTAGTATACAGCCAGAAAAGTAATAATGCGCTTGCGCGTCGTCTATGTACAAAATTCAACTTGCAACTGAGGTAGACAGCAGGAGTTTTATGCTGTTTCCTTCGTACACCTTCGAAACGATAGCACTTGCCTGATAGAATATGAAAAATGGGTGTGGAAAATGAGAACATGTATGTAATAGCATAAAATTTTTTGATTGTTCAAGATGCTGTTACTGTAACAGCAATGAGGTATAAACCGCAGATAGATAATTCACATGAAGGAACACTAAAAAAATATGAAATATTTCATACGTAGATATATCGTATAAGTTTACATCCATACTACAAAAAGATATCGGAAGTTATAGAGCCATATGAAGAATTCGGGATTAATAAATATCATGCGCCCGTTCAAGAAATGGAGCTCAGTACATCATGATTAAAAGTACATTGGCACTAGGAAAGTAAATAGTATAAAATGATAACGATATAGTGGGATTATAAACACCGTGTAAAGAAACATAAGGACAATCTGAGATATGGCTTATATCATTGTATTATCTCTATTTACCTCACGTGAAAATCATAAAATCTTATCTACTTCTCATCCCACAAATATTGGTCAAAATATGCCAAAACAGATTTAAAGCGATCTTATTTTCCTGTGCTCGTCTATACTAAGAGAATGTTAGGTATTAACGATGTGTCCAGTGGGAATTACGTGTCCGTTTTTTATACAGACTTGCAAATCGTAAAACTGGGTTTAGATTAGCAAGAATACTTTCAGAAGTCGACTTCTACACTTAATTTTTACTCTAATTTAAACATAGTTTAATATTTCTCGTCAATAGCTACAACTGCCAGCACCCAGAGTGAATTACAAAGTACTGAATGTACTGGATTCGTCCAAAAAAGATTAGAATTAGATCATCAATACAGCTTATCTGATGAACCAAATATATATTATCACCTCCCTGGTATAGTAGAAGCGTATTTGTATATGTTGCTTGCTGGCAGATGTTAGGTTTCATTTCTAGATCCGAAAAGGTAGAGGGGTAGGTAAAGAAAGAATGCCAACAATTGCAATGGTTTCAACGTTCCGATATAACCTATGTTCTAAAGGCTATTACACTCAAGAACCGTGGATTGACCTAACCAGTTTTTGGCATGTAATGCTGCCAGTTGAAGCAAACCCCGCAAATGATCTTACTGTCCTACCATCTTCAGAATATATCCGTTGCATTCTTAGGACTGTCACAATAAAGGAAGTTTTATTTCGTGCGAGTAAACTATGTTTTCGCAGAAGTACCTAACCCGCATAAATATGACAAAATTTGAAATTGGCGAATAGACAAGAGTTATTTATTACAATTTTCTGGCACTGAACTAAATCAAATCTTAGGCGATGCGTCCGCGGATCGGTGATTTCGCCCACTAACTGTTAATGTTAAAGATGGAGCAAGGCCTTTCTGCCGAGGCAAACCTATACAGATGTTTGTTTACGGGATATCATTTAGTAACGTTTGTTTTTGGTCTATTGAAAATACGAGTTTCGAAATTATGTTAGTTTTGAATTATTTATCTGTAGCAATAATAGCATAGTAAGGTAACTGATACAGTACGTTAGAAAATACTACCGTTCTTTAATATCTATTCTAAAAGATGATTTATTTTTTACCGATCTGTGAAGAGAATTAGGGATAGACGGATTGGATTCTATGTTTAATGCTTAGTACTTCTCAAAAGAAAAAAAACAATTTTACTTCTAGAAAAATGTATACCATTATATCATTGTCATTTTTCATTTACTAGTATTTCATTCATTGCACCAGCACATGAAATCAGTGCGTTGTGATAGCGCATTGGATGGTGCTGTGTGCTAGAGCGATGCTGTTTGTCGTACTCACGCGCACGATGTCGTGCGATGTGGGCAGTAGCATTCATACAAATTCATTAATAAAGTCTAGTATATTCAAGGTTTTTCTAAGAGCAAAATTGATTTAGAATATGCTATAAAACAATTATCAATGTTAAACAGTTTTTTCTTTTCCTGTTAGGTCATATATGATCCCAAGAACTCAAAAACATTTTTTTTTCTGATAAAAGAATTGAGTATGTAAATAATTGGTTGAAATTTTATGTTACAAACAAAACTCATTTCCTAAATCATCATCAGCCTCAAGAAGTCCACTGCTAAACATATACTCCATTTAAGATTTCCAGACGGAACTGTAAAGCCATTTCCTGAATATTAACAAGTATTTTGTAAATTAAGATTGCAACATGAATATTCATCTATTGAATCACTAAGAAAAATGTTTTCGTATTCTTGAAGATATAAATATACAAACGGGAATATCTCTATGAAAACAGTGCAATAACCACGTAATAATAGATGCGATAATAGATTACCTACTTTGCGTTTTTTATTGTGCTCCCCCGCCTACATATTCCTGTATTTTTAAACAATGTTCCGAGAAAGAGCGCATTGTATCCGATATTATATTGCAGCTTAAAACACGGTATTTTAGAAGGAGAGCGTGTTTCTATAATTATTGATCATTATTTCACATATTTCGATAGTGAACTATTACTTATCATTATCAGTATTTTTTAATATCATAGAGCTATTAGTTGTAAATCGTCTCTACAACAATGGTCTTGACCGGGATTAAACCGTCATTACCCCTAATTAGGCTCAAATTAGTCAGTGATGCTAGAGACCCATACCATACTCCACCCCAGCTCCCATGATTACCATATATTTATATATAGGCATGTAGAGTTTAAGACATGTGGGGACTGACTGCAGAAAAAAAAGAAAAAATCAGTAAACTCGTGTTTTCATTAAGTGTTTGTATATTGTTGAGGGTCTCATCACCCGGCAATATAGCAGCAGGCAAAGCTTTATAGTGAAACCGCCCCTTTATAAAAAACAAGATCCA
The DNA here is from genome assembly GCF_014839805.1 of Manduca sexta. NCBI lineage: Eukaryota > Metazoa > Arthropoda > Insecta > Lepidoptera > Sphingidae > Manduca > Manduca sexta. The sequence goes on from NC_051120.1 coordinate 833,406, forward strand.
GCAGTTCTACGTTATACAAATACAAATTGGTTGCGCCTTCGCATACTTTAATATTTGCTTAAATCCCTAACCGCGTTCCCTGAAGAGCCTTTGTACTATTTAAGGTTGGTTCTGCGAAAGCGCTTTTAACGCATATTGCGAAATGATCTTTAATTTGGGCGCGTGCGGGGCGTGCGCCTGCGCTTCCCGGCGCGGGTATTTCGGGAGCCACTTGACGCCGCTCGGGTTTCCAGCCTTAAACAGACATCTGTGCCGCCACCTCGACTGCTTGACACAGTTTCTCATCGGGCAAGTTTTGCGTATTGCAAGTTGATTAGTTTGTGCATTTTCTGGGCGGTAACTTTAAAGGTGACTAATATTTAGGGCATTTTCTAAACTCTACTTTTAATTGTAGTCAGTGTTAATGTTCTTGACACATTAATTAATGTACTCTACTGTAGTTTTATGTGTCCCGTTTTTAAAATAATATAGAGCGACGGCTATTTTAGATTTTATAGCGTTTTTAGGAATAGTTTGACCTACTATTGTAATATAATTTGAACTGACCTTATTATAAATAACATTGTGTATTATATATATTTCATAATATGAAATGAATATCGAATTATTAGTGATATTAATAATACATCAAAATTGCAATGACTGCCAAAGCTTCATGAACTAAAAAGTAACTAGGTCTCTCAAATAGTCATAGAATAAAAGTACATTATAGCAAACTGTAACCATAAAATAAACAGGACATGCAAATAACTATATTTAAAAAATTACACAAAATACATATCAAACAACCTTATATGAGTGTCCATTTTTGTCGAACAGTAAATAACCAACTAAATATAATTAGTGACCTGAGTCAATGTTTGAACTGTACCAATATGATGCCATTATATGGTGTAGTGTTTCATGAGCTCAATTTGTTTCGAGTAACGGTCTTCGCAGTAAACAGTTAGAAGTTAGGAAATAGGTAACAGTTTCTTGACATTATGTCTTAACATACTTATGATGTAAATAGGACATGTGTTTAAATTTTTGACTTGTATCAAAGGTATGACCTAAATCAGGTCTCTAGGTAGGAGAGTTTGGATATGTACTGCATTGCTTATGTTTAGCGTCAAATAGCAATGTTTAGGTTTGAAGGACGTTAAAGGCGGCGTAGTTACTGGGAATATTAGACTAAATCCGGAGACTTAGAGTACTTACAACTTCTGAGTAAATGCTACTCGTCACAAAATTGTATAAGCGTCACCTAAATAAATGGTAATAAAATGAGTATTATCTAAATTTTTTGTTTAATACGATGTAAAAAATACTTGAGATTTGTGAAACCGACCCTTCAGCATTTGATTTCTAGTGATGGTGATAACAGCTCTAAACATAGTAATTCAAAATTCTTGGTAGTGCAGCTTTTTATGAGCATTGGTAGATAATATGTTTTTGAAGCAATAGGTACATAATGTTTGTGTTATTGTTGCAGAAGTGATGCGGCGCGTGCCGTGCGGCGACGTGTGTCCGGCGCCGCCACAACCGCTCTCCCAACACGCGCCCAACAGGTAACGCATAGAATTACAGCGTAGTTATAATTAGTCAGACATGCAGGTGCCATTGATCGATAAGCAATTTCAAACACTGTCAATTTATATCAAATAGTTATTATTGGATTAAGAGCATTATCTACTTCTGTCAAATGAAAAATCTGATCCCTACAGAAAGAAAATTAAATTAGTTTTAATTAGATACTGAATGGTGTTTTAATTATTACAGAACATCAGAAAACAAGGAACTGCTGCGACAGCAACTGCTGTCTGCGAGCAAAGAGCGACTTGAAAGAGCTGAACAACCCAAACCAAAACATCGAAACAGGCAGAAGAACCGATGGAAGCTCAAGTTCCACCATCAGGCGTTACCGCAGGAGTACCTAGACCACTACGAACAGAGCCTGCAGAAAGCAAACGCTAAACAGAAGCAAAAGAAAACCAAAAACTGAACCAAATTTTGATGTGAACAATATCACTAATGAAACTTTTAAGATCTGGGCGCAGAGGCTAGCTGGCATACAGAATGAAACCGGAGCTCTGACTGTGCCTAATTCAGTGCTCAATATGTCGACCAAAAACTTCAAAGTTGACGATAAGAAGAAGAAAAACCCCGCCATAGCGCCCAGCAAGATTGTCACCTACGACGATCTGCCGTACATGGGCGAGATGACGTTGAACAACTCCAAACCTAGGAGAGGCAGGAAGCCTAAGAAGGCTGACATCTGCCACCTTATTTATGAAAATTACGGCACAGTAGTGCCAGGACAGCCTCCGCCTCAAGATAGGTTAAACTTGATCTGTCCGCCATTCAGAGAACCAGCTGTAAGCAGCCCAAAAGACTTGACTTGCAGAATAAAATAATTTCTAGCTTATTAGAGAAGAAATTGTCGCAGGAGAATAGGAAGAAGCTGGAAAGTCTGTCTCCTCCGAGGTTTAACAGTCCTGACGAGCCGATGCCAGAGGCGCCGCTAACCATTGCAGGACCTTTGCATAGCGACGATGAACCCTTGAATCTCTGCATTAGAGACCTTCATGATCTGAAGATACAGATTCAAAAGAAATTCGGCAACATTTATACGTCACTGCCAGAGGTAAAGACTGAAGTAGACGCGGAGTGCAATGAGCACGAGCCTTCAAAACCTGAGCAGCCTAATGCTATTTCTGTTATTCAGAGGAACACTAACGTCGCACCACAAACGGCAAGCAGTTCCCCAGACCTTTCTAGGCAAAGGACGAATGTTTCGCCAGCTTTGTCGGAGCCGGCGCAGTCCACCGCCAGTCCAGACGAGGAAGGCAAGTTCCCGGGATATGTGTACTGGCCCAATGCAGGAATATACATGCATCCCTTAGCGCTACAGACACAGCTTCTATATTACCAAAGGCTAGCAGGACAGTTGCCGTTCGACGAGCAGAATCCTCCAACACCAAATAGTGTTAGTGAAGTGAGCGATGCCTCTTTAGATGAGGGCAAGAACAAATTAGTGCTCAAGCAAATTTCGGAGTTACTCGACCCGAAGGTCATCAAACAAGTTGAAGAGGCGAAGCGGAGTCCAGAACAGAAGATGAAGAGGGCATCACCCAACCCGGTGCAGGGACCGGTCAAGAGGAAACGATCGGCTATTTTCATCCCTCCAATACCCACCAAAAGTAACTCTACAACGCCAACTACAGAAGTGAGTATTTGTAAGTTCAAATTCACCGGGGGATCAAAGCCATCACTTCAAGAAAAGAAGATGCTCTCAGTGGATTCTGGAGGAAATTTTAGGTATTATAGTGGTACTGGAAATAAGGGAAACAAGGGCTACGATTACTTGCAACGGGACTCCAATCAAGGGAGAAGTCAGGACGCAGGGGAATCCTCATCAACTTTACCCAAAGACAGCGCAGCGTTGAAAGAAGACTTGAGCAAAAAGAAGAGGAAATCGAGAAAAAGTCTGCAAAGGGAAAAACTAGAACAGACTTTTAAAGAAAAGGGGTTTTTGATCCAAACACAGCAGCTACAGTCTGCTGAAGGCGCAACTTATTGTAAATTTAGGCAGCTAAGGAAATTTACCAGGTATCTATTCAGGAGTTGGAAGGACTACCTTCCCGGGGAGCTAGACGAGAGGCCGGCAGAGAGCAATCCGCCGCCCAGCAGTGAGACCAGCACGGCGGGCGAGTGGGGGTGAGGATAGCTTGTTGAAGCCAGGCCACAGACACTTGAGGGTGTAGTTAACCGAAACGAGATTGTGTGCGTTTACATCCGACATTTTGTCGCAATATTGATCGACATGAAGTGCTAGCATATATGGTGTCACCGCACACCTCAGATAATGTAGGAGACCATATAAAGATATCGAGCAAGGAGTCCAACAACTAGTGTACACAAATTTCTCGTTTCGACTAATGAATTGAGTTAACTAATTGAGTGAAATAGTGAGTGAACTGAACTCTTAACTTAAGGTGCGGTCGATCTGTTATTTATACGAAGCTAGTAGCGTAAGTGTTGATATTAATTTGTTAATGTGGATAAATGAGCCATTTATTTGGGATCTAATTTAGGATTCAGTGCCATATTACATAGGTACTCGTTTTAAACTGCCTCAGAACTTGTGGGCAATGTCCACATGCCACTTCTGGAGTGTATATGGGCGGGAGTGATCACAAAGTGATTTGCTCGATTGCTTAATTGTATTTAAAATTATAAATATCCTTTTAAATTGGATTCCCAAACGGCTGATAATGCATTTATAATATTTATGTTCTGATTGCTCCGTCCAGACAGTATAACAATATACCTCCGCTTTGAGCAGATGAACGGTTGTACCGCGCTTAACGGCCTGAAGTTAGTCACTAGTTTGTTAGACTGGGATAGGAATGGGAAATAACCTCACAAAATTAACCATTCTCTAGTAACGATGCAAGTGTGACGCCAATAACATTTCACTTACGTAAATGTTAATTTAAATTAACATTTACGTAATACTAATTAATAATTTACATTATTCAATACTTTCTGTAAGATTGCTTCATCTAATTGACAATATTCGACAGCTGCATAAGAAGGTACAGATGTAATGTCTCAGAACAATGTCAAGCATGTAATGTATTATATCTATGATCTTCGTACATTTCATGCCAATCTAAATCGTTCATAACCGTAAGTTCATTTTAAGTAGTGAGGCTTTTAAACTTAGATTGACAGGAGAGAATGGTGACTAACTTCACTTTACCAGGTTGTAAACTTCAGGCTAAATATTGGCGCGGATTTTCTACTTAAAAACAATGGTATTATATTTGAATTATGTATCGTTTTTTTGGTTTTATAATAATTGTGACTGAAGTCCTTATATTTTAATTCGCAGTCTGAATTCTGTATTTCAATTTTGAAAGAATAAATAAACCGATAATATGCACTGGGGGACATAATGGCTCAGAATAAATTCACTATTACCAATTATTTATCGTATTAAATAACGTGGATAGAAATACAGAATCGAGACTGACTGCTAGTTAAATATTTTCGTATTTTTATACAATTTGCAACTAGACTTAAGTGTAGTTAGCATCAAATATTTGAAGTAACAATCAGTAGTTTGTTTTGTAAATCACACAGCAGACAGATAGCGTAGATAAGTAACTATGTGCATTATACTGGAATTTTGTGGTTATTATTAACCTTTTGTAGGATTGTTTGCGGCAAAATACTGGAAAATACATGATAATGAACATGTTATTTGAATTTGGTCTCATTTCCAGAAAAATGGTTCGTTTTATTGTAATCTGAAAATACTTAAAGCAATAATGACAATTAACTGGCGAAAAGAGCGTGAAATAATTGACATTTTGTAAACACACTTTAAACCTAGAATGTGTACTCCGACTAAAATCAGTAAATTCGCAAACCACGCCCTTTGTTAGCATTCAGTATCTGAATACAGTGGCGACGCTGTTTGTGAATATTGGGCAAAAAGTTAGGCAAACACTAGTCTACTTGAAATGCAGTTGTATAAAGCCTTTTGCAAACATTATTTTTGTTATGTCAATATGGAACCAAATTATAAATATAAGTTATATACAAACAATTTGTTGTGGCCATATTGAAAAATTTTGCGAGTGTTCATTTTTAATGCTACTGAATATACACGACGAGCTTATTGTACACGGTTGCAACTATTTTTCAATATATTTCTGTGTACTGTAAATCTTAAACATCATAGGACCCATACCATGTCTTGACGGTCCTTCTTTTGGCGTATTTGACAAAATATTCTAGTATGTAATCGAAATAAAATCAACAAATCGTCAATAATGAATTTGCTAAAAACGCATATTTCATATACGCCACTGAAGTACCGAAACTTTGAATTACAGTCATATTCATTATAAAGTATAACATGCACTACAAATTGTTAATAAATACTATAAACTGTCTATACCGTGACTGGAAACATCTTTGAGTCTTCACACGAATCCCTGTAATATTACTAACAAAACTAGTCAGTTGACACCTCTAACAGTAGTTTAAGTCAGGGATGTGTTATGGTTAGGTGCCTCTAGAGTAAGGTTTAATCCATTTTCACAAACTCTAGGTGACCCTAAAAGGTTGCTGAATACTTTATAATTAAGATACTTAATATGATGTTAATTCGGCGTCTAACCGTAACCAAGAGGTAATCTAGTCATTAATGTTAAGTTAATGTACAGTAGAAATAAGAATCAGTTTTCGTATCAATAAACTTTATTATACAATTCCGTAAATGAAATGCAAACAGGAATGTAATTACCAATTAAACAATTTAACCAAGTCATTGTATTTGATTTAAGGAAGCCCTCAATTTATAGTTAGAGTTTAAATACAGTAAACAACATGACCATTGTCTATTTTCCAGTAATATTGTTTGCTATATTTAAGTTCTAAAATTTCAACACAAAAATACCTTCAACAGTAATAAGGAACTGAATGATAACAACATTTTCGCATATTATAGAAGTTGAAATAACAGTTGCTAGCAAAATATGAACTTTAAACAAATGTATAAAAATATTTTAAGAGGAAACACCATGATGACAGACATACAAACGGTTCGAATAGTATCGATGTCGAGCATATATCGATATTTTGAGCATCGATACCTGAAAATGAGTTATCGATATGACATGGAAAACATTTTTTTGGTCTGATATCTTTATTTGTATTTTTTTTTTTATCTGTATTAGGCATTATATTTTTCCTCTACATTCGATACTTTCAAGTATCGATTCCGCATGAGTACTCGGTATCGTTACTTGGCTCATTCGAACCTTAATACATACATTTATAAAATATCTCTTACTCACTAACCCATCAAAAATCTTTCCAAAAACCATCAGCCTTATACCTTGTGCGGTTGCTTGAAGGCACTGTTTATAACAAATGGGACAGTTGTATATATACCAAGTTTTGTACAGACTACACTAACAGGCTAAAATAATCACCATTGCCCAACCTGGAAGTCGAACTTAGGGATTCCCACTTCATTCTTTATCTGTATGCTGCCATTAAGAAGCGAAGAGTAAACTAAGAGATGTAAACTTAAAAGATATCATATTTTATTAATTGACTTGAAGTCATATTCAAAACTCGATATGTACATAACCACCCTGAAATATATAAAGATAGAAAAAGATGATATAACAGACAACCATATCATATTCGTCGTTAATTCTTAGGAACTAGGTATAATTTGCAATGTGTTTTTCATAAATCATAGACATTGAGCGAAATGATTTTACCGGAATGTTGTTGCCAATTTATTGTCTATGATTTACTGATCAGTTCTAAAATTTTGATACTATAGTATCATCGATATTAATTTTATTAAAGTTGATGTATAAAACAAACTTATACTTAATTGAAGCCTTAATCATATGATTCAGACTTTTAAGTCGAAATTTGTCTTATAACATCACACGTAATATGTTTGTGCCGAAATCAGATCGAGACTACATGCACAGGACGTAATCAGCTTACATTTTAGAGCATCAAGCGTAATTTTAACAGGCGGATCGGGCCTGCGCTGTTTATCGACTCTATTGGGGAACAATATTTTGTTCACTGGGTATTAATATGTTCGGTTCCCTCGCGGTTGTCATGTGGTGTGTAGTGGGTGCAGCAGTGACTCAGGCCTGCAGCAGCTGCTTGGCGGCGCGCAGCACGTGGTCGGCGGAGAGCCCGTAGTGGCGCACGAGGTCGGCGGGCGGGCCGGAGCGCGGCACGGCGCGCACGCACAGGTGCGACACCGCCGCGCCGCGCTCCAGCGCCAGCGCCGACAGCACCGCCTCGCCCAGGCCGCCTGCACGCACCAGGAACGTTATAACACTTCCATTCATTTACGAGCAACACATGTTAATACTTTAGTAAATAAATTAATATTTATATGTCAATAAACCACATTGGATATCTAATGTAAGTTTTTAAAATCTTTATTTAATAACAAATTTCTTTAGGAGTATAGTTGAAAGCGTGTCTTCTGTATTTAGTGGATTTGATTTTTAAAAATACTATTTAGTCAACCGAAATGATATATTCCATAAATCTTAAAAACTTAACGTTATATCCAACCCAAAGCCCGCAAACAAAAAAAGCAGTAATACAAATACGTACCAGCCTGGTAGTGGTCCTCGACGACGACGACGCGTCCGTCGACGGCGCGCGCGTGTTCTCGCACGGCGGCCTCGTCCAGCGGCTTGATCGTGAACGGGTCCAGCACGCGCGCCTCCACACCTACACAAATATAGATTTAAATGTATTAAACACGTTAGTTTATTTATATTTTATTGTACATCAAAAATTACTGTATTTAATATTAAAAATAAAAAAGAGGTAGTAAAACAATCTTCGGTTTTATCGCTCGAATCAAACTTATTTTTTTTTACACATGACAACCGTGACAATATATTCAAATAGACTATTATGTACGCACAAAATAAACAAAGCTATATAATATTGAAATAGTGTAATTTACTATGATTATTTTATTTTGTTGCAAGATTACAACAACTAAAGAAATCATAAAATATTATACAGTGTACTACTTCGAAAAATATTTGCGAAATGCAGAAAAAAAAAATAACAATATGAAAATTAAATACTAAAACTTGTGGTAGTTAATTGAAAACAGCGCCATCTACCCCCAAACACTGCAAACGGTTTGGTCCTTCGAGTAAGACAATTATTGTAGTGCAGTAAAGCATTAGTTACCTTCAGCCTTGAGTTTGTCGGCGGCGGCGAGTGTCTCGTGCAGGGTGATGCCGGCGCCGATCAGCAGCACGCGGTCCTTCGCAGACTGACGCACCACCTTAGCCTGACCCACCTACGAACACACAAATATAATTACTCCTGTTCTTAAAATTAACTTATAGTTTAGTATAAGACATCTTTCCTAGTGTAATTTGCTAATAAACGAGGCTGTGAAACAATATTTTTTTATACATAATTCTAGACAAATGTTTACTTCAAAGTTGGGACTGAGAGTCTCTCATAGTTCCTTATACAGTCTATACTTGAATTTGGTGTCCAATTTGTTTGGACTGTTAGATATATCCAAATTATCTTGGATGCAGAAAATTAATTTATCTGCATCCAAGATAATTTATACTGAGGTGACAAATACGACTGTGTTAAACATTGTAAGGATTATACTACTTTACCTTTTTCAAATAAATACCATATACATTTCTACCCTTTCAAAAGCTTTGTTTTCAAATTGATACTGTAGTACAATACCGTTTTCGAGAGCTAAATCGTTTGTTACCTTGAACACTTCGTCGTTAGGGTAGATAATGTTGGTGTTGGGTCGCGAGGTGCGGATGTAGCAGATGCCGCGCGTGTTGGCGGCGAGCTCCACCGCGCGCTCCGTCGACACCGCGTCACTGGCGACACATACTCGTTATAACTTCATTTTGTTTGTCTTTTTTGTTATAACGATTTTATTATCGTGTATTAAATTGTTCTGCTACAACATAATCTAAAAGGGTAAGGTGTTTGGTTTGGCATAATAGCAGTTCGCAGAATTCACACACGTTTTGCTAAACTTCACTTTAGATTAGTAAGAAAAGTTGCAAATCGACATCCGGATGCGATTTTTATAGTGTAAAGGATCTCTGTAACGTGACTTATGCAATTATTTCAAACTTGAAATTTGTATACAACTATTGAAATAGTGGTAGTGTAATCATAAGAGTTCTTGAACAGTGTTTTGCTGAAAGAAATTAGTAATGTATATTTATATTTAAGGTTATGAAAGTTAAAGCTAATACTAAGTTCAGACTAGGCACATTGCGAAGTACAATTAAATTGGTACTCTGATTCGAGGCTGACGAGTTAATGGTGAACAAGATTTTCTACTTCCAGGTGTCACGTCTAGTACAATGGTGGTAGAGAATGCACACTCACGAGGGATAGAAGACGGTGGCGGTGGGCACGGCGCGGAACATGGCGAGGTCCTCCAGCCCCATCTGCGAGGGTCCGTCCTCTCCGATACTCACGCCGCAGTGCGAGCCCGCCAGGTTGATGTTCGACTGACTGATCGCGCCCATGCGGATCTGTAAACAAATAGGCAGTGTTACAGTAAACCAATACTGGTAGATAAGCTTGTAGAGTTTAGTAAGTGACAAGGTAAAGGAGTGAGCAGTGACGAAGTTACAACTTATACCTGCCGGTAGGAATCAGCTGGCACTACTTACTGGTAGTAGTAGTACTGCTAGTGTATCTAGAAGTTTAGAAAAACTTTGTCGTAACGGTGATGGTCTAGTACTGATTAATTCGAAGATAAACGGTATCCTCCTATTAAAGGATTGACAACGTGATATTAAGGCATACCTTCGCAAGCACATCAGCCTCAACCGTATTGTGCATTTGAAATTAGTATAAAAGGTTGATCTGGGCGTACAACCGTACCTGATCAAAGGTCCTGGTGAAGAAGGCTGCGAAGGTAGAAGCAAAGACGACGGCGCGGTCTCTACAGGCGGCGCCGGTCGCCACGCCCACCAGGTTCTGCTCCGCGATGAAGCACTCCACGTACCTGACAAAGGCAGCATAATTAAAATAAATAATTATTAGTGCTGGATTTTATTGGGAACATAATAATATTATGATGGAAATGATAAATCCATTATTATTTAACAAATGATTACGTCTCAATAATTCATGAGTTATGTCATTTGATAATATCCCTCCTCGCATTTTTTCTGTCGAAGGCATGAAAAAGAAACAGGTCGGTCACGTGATACCGTACATGAACGCACACCGACAGAGAACTTCGTACATTAACAAACTTTTACGAAAAGAAGCAGAAGTATCTAAGTGGTAAACCCATATTATGCTACCTAACATTTCGTATAAGACCTAAATAAAGATCTTATAAATAGAAAATATTTATCTACCACCCACACATCACATAAATCACGCCCTCATCCCCGCAGGGGTAAGCAGAGGTACAAATCGCCCACATTTCCCTTGTGTTCCATCCCATCATGTGAAAGGTGGCGAGCCTATTCCCGCATAAGGCACTAATTCCACACTCCAGACTGATTATAATAAAAACACTCAATATCACTATGCCCGACATCGAAACCTCGGAGCAGTGTCGTTCAGTCCAGGCAATCAATATACGTATCGACAAATATTCCACTGAATAGTATTGCAGCAAAAGGTATTCGGGATATAAAGGTATAGTCCGTTAGGCCTGAGAAGTGAGCCCGTAGTTATTGCTTCGTAAGCGCATGTGTTGTTTTGTTAGACGATGAATTTGTATGAATGCTACTACCCACACGCACGACCTCGTGCGCGTGAGTACGACACACAGCATCGCTCTAGCACGCAGCACCACACTATGCGCCATCACAACGCATTTTACATTTATACAGCTCGTGCTTATGTTAGTCACACAAACAAGTTCTCGACACCTCGTCACCTAGTATCTCTCAAAGAAATCTGGTTTCAAAGACTAGCATAATTATGTCGACTGGCGAGGAGGGATCATCTCTCGTCGGTCAACACGCAACTTACTATCAGGTACAGTGGGGTCAATCTGCCGTACCAATATTAAAAAAATACCTTTGAATCTGCACAAGATAATATTGGTTTGGTAATGTCAATCTTAATTGAATATGCAATTTTGAAAGGGGCACATGTCCGATACTGTAACATGTTCAGGAAATGAAAATTTTATTAAGTAGTGTAAAAAAATTAAAAATTATTTTTGGGTTCAATTAGCAATACAACATTCAATGAGTTTTGTTGGTATTTGTTATTATATATACATTTCTCGATATAGATCTAGATATTATATTTATGAGATGTGCCCTTATCGAAATTGCATATTCATTATAACCAAACTCGAAATATGAATGAAATAAACTAAATAGCCTTTACCTGTCGGGGTATGCGTTGCGAAGCTTGTCGCTGAACGTGGAGTTCTTCGTGTCACCGTCCAGGGCGATCACACTGCAACAAAGATATTGGATTAAATATTATGATGGTTATACAAAATAGAAAAAATATTAAATAGACATAGAAATATGTTTGCGGACTTTATCGCGATTTTTAATATTGATTTTATTACATTTCGAAGACTGCAGCTTTCGTGGTCACTGGCCGGGCTGAAGTGTTGGTCGTTCGAATAGTGAATGTTACAAAATCTATCTACATTTTATAATTAAAAAAAAGCTATATTTAGTCCTATCTACGTAGATAGGTGTTACATACACAAAATTGTTAATCTGCCATAGTATACTGACCGCATGTTGGTGTCGGCGATCTTCTTCAGTGCGGTCCCGTAGGCGAGTCGCGTGGCGACCTGCTCGCCCGCCTTGTAGGCCGGCGCCGACGACAGCGTGATGTCGCCGATGTGCACCTTCGGCGCCTCCGCTAGCGGCGGCTTGGGCTTCAGCGTGATCTTAGACGTTTTGATCTGGGACTGCAGATGCTGTGGAAGGAGATTGTTATTTATATGCTAAGTAGTGGAATTGGACAGGGAATAGTTAACATATTTTTTTTTACTTTGAATGACGAAACCAACTTGCCGTTCGCGTGATAGTAAGTGATGAAACCCAGCCCATAAACAGTTGAAAGACCATCCAACACCTTGAATTACAAAGTATTGTTTGGTATTCCACTGCGCTCGCCAACCTGAGACGTGAGATGTTATGTCTTATTATGTCCAGTAGTTACACTGGCTACAATGTCCTTCAAACCGGAACACAACATTGACACACAAATTTAATGTAAAAATCAGATGTAAAGGCTTTAAAATTAAATTTATGCACTTAATAGAAAACATTTGTAAAAAAATATTAAATCGGTAAGTAAAAGTAACATTACCTAAGCACAAATTATACATTAAAAACTAATAAGATTATGTAATAGAAAATAATACGTAAAAATCATCAAGATATTGTATCAATTATATTTACCTTAATAATTTTCTCCCCCCTCAGCACCGAGAGCCTTCCCATGCCAGTTCTCAAGATCCTCGATGCCAGGGAAACCCTTGCCCTTGTAAGTCTTGGCGACGATGGCGGTGGGTTTGCCGGCCGTGCTGGCCGCCTGGTCGAACGCCTTCACCAGCTCCGTGACGTCATGTCCGTCCACCACTAGCGAGTTTAATCCGAACGCTTTGAGACGAGCGTCGTACACTTCCATCTGGAGATTGAAAAGTGGTTATTTAGATTATTGGTAAAGTATTGGGGCTGTATGGTTGATGATGATGGCTATATTGATTTATGGTTTATGGTCTCTTTATTGAGGCAAGCCAAGCTGTGACAATATGGATTTATTTTCTAAATAAAAAACAACAAAGAAAAATCGATTTTTTTTACATCAAATATTAAATTCGACAGTCCCCAAGAACTAAATCTCATCTGCGAAATGTCTAGTTGCATTTATCATTTTATTACTCACCTTAAAATAGAAATTAAACAATTTTTTATTAACAATTTAATTTTTGATAACAATCATTAGTATTGAAATAAGTTATTGATATTTATATTTTCATTTAACTTTAATCCTTCAGACTGCAACTAGACATTTTGCAGATGAGATTTTGTTCTTGGGGACAGTCAATTTAGTTACATGCAATTAGAAATTGTGTCCTATATAATATAGGGCTTAATGCTGTCACCCTGTGTTAATATAAGTTCAGAAGGAATTCGGGTCATACTGCGACCAAAACCTAGTCTTAAATTAAAATTGATTACAAAAAATCATTCATGGTCTTCATAATTGTTATTTGAAGTGTCATTGAAATATTTATATTTTCTAACTATGAATAATTCGTTAACAAGTCATTGTTATCTAAAGGCCGAACAATTAAATAACCTTTCAAGCATGTCAAACAATTTAATTATGTTGAGAAATTTTTCGCTCAACAATAGATTTGTGGATATCGGTAAAAAAAAAATTTTTTTGGCTGATATAGTTATGATTAACTAGAAAAACTACAGACTTATCAAAAATAAAATATAGACTTTAGTGTTAAGTGAGAACCACTTGTTTCAAAATAAGCAACTGTGGTCAAGGGGTATTTTTTGTGTATTAAAAATATGAGCATGTAGCGGGTACTCGTTCTTTCTTTCACGCGCATTGTAATTCCCCATGCGACATAAATATATCAGTTGCTTTTTCGTTTTTTGATATCTAGCCCTTACATCAGCTTTCACAAGCTTGTATACCGTAGATTTTTAACCGGATTTTGATAATGCTTTCTGTGTTAGACTTTCATGTACAAAATTTGATAAATTTATTAAAAAAGTATGAGTAAATTAGCTTATTGCTAGTAAATTATATTTAATAGTAAAATGTAGCACAACTTGTCTGCGACGCTCTATGTTCACAAGTGTCGTCTTTCTATTGTGCATATTATGACCTTATTAGTGACCCCAGTAGTATGGTCAAATTTAAAGAAAGACATGCAAACCAAACCCGACATATTTTTAACTAAACTGGGCAAAGGGAGTCAGTATCGTTGTTTTTTTTTATTTCCGTGCAAGCACTAGCCTGTGACTACAGGATACGACATAAAAGAACTATCAAATTTCGTAACCACTATAGGACAATGCGAGCCAGTTACCATATTTTTTTTGATAATACCACATAAGAATTAATGTAATAAACTATGGCCAAGCCAAGGGGGTAATGATATATATGTATTGTATGTATCCACATTATGTTCCACTGTAGCGTCACTCTTTCCGTAGTATTTTAATGCTTTTTAGCGTCGCCCCTAGTGGGCTGATTTTGACAAATGAGGTGTCTATTGATTCGCCTTTATTGGCGATCGATATAGACTATACAATTTTTTTTTATTAAATGTTTTCGTAATTATAATATTCTAAATTGGTCTTTATTGACATCGGATAGGATCATTCGTCTCTATTGGCGATCGCTATAGACTATAATATAATTTTTTTAATTACATTTTTTCGTAATTGTTATATTCTAAATTGATCTTTATTGACAAGATAGGAGTCGACATCGCAATGGTTACCTGGTGCTGCAGCGAGGTGGGTTCGGACTGTCCGAGCCTGTTGACGTCGAAGATGACGACCAGGTTGTCGAGTTTGTAGTGGCTCGCGAAGTGCAGCGACTCCCACACGCTGCCCTCCGCCGCCTCGCCGTCCCCCACCAGGCAGTACACCCTGCACAAGTACATCCACACTGGTTACGTTATTACTACAGAAGAAATGAAGCATTGATAAACATTTTACTACTAATCAAATTTGATTATTCTCAGAAAAGTGTTTCCGAGAATAAATAACCCTTATTTCAAATCAATTAGGGAACCCCTCCTGAAATGATAGACTTTTGTAATAAGTTCAGCCATTTTGAAGATTCATTCTAGTTTACAGAGGGAATATATGCTTATATCGGTTTTAATAACATAGTTATCATATTAATTTGCAATAAAGCCTATTAATCGAAATCACAAACATTTTATATTCTTGTGAAACATTGGCACATCTTTACTCACCTATAAGGCGCCTGGTCGAAGTACTTCCCGACGTAGGCCATACCAGCGGCCACGGCGAGACCCTGGCCCAGGGAGCCAGTGCCCACATCCACGAAGTTCAGCCTCGGCGTGGGGTGACCCTCGAGGTCCGAGTCGAGCTTACGCAGGTTCTTCAACTCCTCGACCGAGAAGAGACCCGCCTCAGCCCAGGCCGCGTACAGGATAGGGGCGGCGTGACCCTGCCGAGGAAATAATATAGTAACATTATTGTAGGATTATGTTTTTTTTTTATAAAGTAACTGTAAATCTCACTAGTGCGGTTGATACACCAGTAGAAAAGTTACTTTTTTTACTATTGTGTTTATATAAGTCTATATGCTGGATATGTCATAAATTCCCTCTGTCATTTTGTCCAGTCACTCTCAATTAAATTCACACATAATGTGGGTGATCACACACCGTTGAGTAACTGCTGTTTACTTTATTTCAGACAGTAACTAGTGCATACCTTGGAGAGTATGAACCGGTCGGCGGAGGCGTCCTTGGGCGCGGAGATCTTGTAGCGCATCGTGTGGAAGAACAGCACAGACATTATCTCCGCCATGGACGCGCATGATGTCGGGTGCCTGCGATGGCATAAATCACTTCAGTCAAGAGATTTCAGGGTCACATCATCATCAGGAATAGACGGAGCGATGGTACCTAATAGGGGCGCTGTATGAGAGACCTAGCATTTAGAAGGGAACACATATAACACTGAGAATATTGATCAATAAGGTAATATAAGTAAAAAAAAAACTTGAAAAGTGCGAGTAGGACTCGTATATAGTGGGTTCTATACAAACTTGTAGGTGTTAATGTGTTCAGATTTTTCCTTTATACATGCCAGTGGCGAAGGGTGAAAATTTTCAAAAGGGAACCCGAGGAAATATTTTTACCTACATTAAACATATAATCCGCTGTTCACAATAAATTAAAATCAGTAAAATATAATACTTAATATTTTCCTTCTAACATAAACATTAAGTATAAGTCTAGTCTCTAAATTTACAAAATAATCACATAATTTGAATAACGGTACCTAAAAGAGTCCAACAAGAATTAATAACGCACAAACACTAATTATACATTCTAAATTATAAAAAATATTTCGCGCCAATAGCTCAATATGAAGCCGCAAATTCTCGGGTTATCCTGAAGTACACAGACACGCACGCACACATGTATCTTTACATCACTTCCAAAAGATTAGACAAAGACACCGCGCTGCGTGTGAACGAGACAACAATATCGGGTGGGAAGCTGTGCGCGGCCGGGTTCACTTCGAACACTATAAGGCGCGAGCACTGCGCGCGAGTTACGATTTAACGAATTTATATGAACTACCGATAACGATAACTAGTTGATGTATTGATTTAATTGAATAAGTATAAGACGATTTGTTTGAATATTCTATTATTATTCTAGTTATATTGTTGTGTTGGTATTTTATTATTTTTAACTAATGTGCAAAAGGTAACCCGGTAGGAATCGGCTTGTATGGACGCTTCGCCACTGATACATGCTGTAATAAGAATTTCTTTTGAGATATGGAAAGTCAATGTGTAATCCACCCACCTCACCCACTAACCACCACACATAAATACTATTATGTACATGTTGAAAATGATATTGAGTTGCAACATCAGTAACCAAAATAACGCAGAGTGAGATACACAACACCTGTAAACAGCATGTATAAGATAAACGGTTCAATCAGTAAACACGTATCTTCCGGGCGGAGACGAACCGCACCCGTGAAACGATCATAGGTCAATGGTGCGTTGATTACACATATGTATGTATATATACAGTTACCTACACAATGATTTTTTAGTGCGGTCCAGAGCAAAGACCGTGACGAGAAAGCAGAGATCATAGGGCATTCCAGAAATAATTACCAGGCCGCAGGGTTCTCGTATGCGAGGGTCGAACTGAGTAGCTAACATCGCAATGTTTATCAACCTACATGCGATAGAGTGATTCTAACTGACCAGACGTACATGTGTCTCTCAGCGAAGTCAGAAAAAAGTCCCCACTTTCAGCTACTTTATAAAAAATGCACAATTCATACGTCTCTCCTTTTTTCATGTGCACCCGAGGCTATTTCCCCCTACTCACCACGCTAGACCTCTGCAAATGGCTTAAATTACACGCTATCTTTCACGCACAATGCGCGTATGGTGCGGCATAGGGTCATTGGCTTTAGTAGTGGGGTGCTCAACGAAGCATTGTGAAGAGCTAGACTTTTATGTGTACTAGATCTTTATTTAATATAATTATGGATTCTGATACAGATGGCTACTTACATAAGAGTATAGGTTGCGGCTTAATCCTACTAGCGAATTATAATTAACTTCAGATTTACTAGTATACTAAAATAATTAAATTCAAATCACCCATAGCTTTTAGGTGGTGAAATCCATCTTGTTCAGAATTTGATTCCAAGATGGAATATATTTCTTTTTTGAAAGCATAGTGATCTCTTTGCCATTGATTAGAATTCAGGAAAATATTTCGACAATAATTAGAACACTATCATCGCTTTTAACGTAGGCTATAACATATTGTGGCTGCACTTTTTTTTGTCTAACTAGCTTATATGAGAAAATTGCATAAACTTTTGTACCATAAAATGCTCACTAAGAATAAGGATTTTAGTATTAGATAAATTACTTTGTTTTTTGTTAAGCATCAGAGGGGAAAAAATTCTGATAACTTGTAATGAAATTCTGTGTTCTCTATCAAATAAGGTCAATGATTTAGTTGTGTATCTAACAGAAAAACAAGAGGTCAGTTATTTTAAAATACGTTTGTTACAATATGTGTATGAGAAATGAACTTTCCTGCCATTTATGAGCCTTTATAATGTGAACATAAATGAAATACACAATATTCTAGAATTCAAATATTTGATTTTTATAAATTTATGACATAAATGTGTAACCATTTAGTAAAATGTTGAGTGAAAGATTGACAAAGGAAAATATTTGTTGTTTCAATTCGCAAAAGCACATATTTTGCTGGTTTCCTGATTGAAAATAGTTGTAAATTATGTTAATAAGGCAAACTGTAAATGCAAAGTCCATACATAATGTGTAGAGCATGAATCAAAGAAATAAATCATTTATTTTCCCGACTTCTTAGGAATTTTACGACTGTATATAACAGTGAGAATTATCAGTTTATTTTGAATAACGTAGATAAGGTATGTTATACAATCAAGCACCGACCAACGATACAACAGGTCAGGGACGTATAGATGACAAATAAAGGGTATCTAACTGGATAATCTGACACTGGTGAATTAACATGGAACTTATAAATATAAGTATTCAATTATCTTTTTGAAAACGAGAAAAGCTTGTGGCATGATTTTTTACTCTGCCTGGAAAGTGACCACCATACTCTGTGTATAAAACCTGGTATAGTGCTCTATGTAAGCATGTTATGTTCCAGCTTCAGCCTATGTATATGAAGTTTTAAACATCAGAATAAATGTGGTGAATGGAAATAGGTATGAAGCTCCTATAATTAAACACCATCTGGTCCTTCCTCTGATGACCATAAGGTGTGGTGGGGTCATTAAGCCACGACATGTACAAATGTACAAACACTCTTTAATTCATAATTAATAACTCCCGGCCAAATTAGAAATTATCCATAATTATGAATTAAGCACTTCACGGTACTACATCCAAATATTAGATAATATTAAATTATAATGGTGCTTGCTTATTGCTACTTTCTTATAAGACCAGAAAACAGGGGCAAGAAATAACAATTGCTTCCATTTTGAGTATCCATGAAACATAAAATTTTATATGATATTTTGTTTTATGAATGTAATATAATTAGCAATGAATTGTTACCAAATTGTACAAGGAAAAAATATCCAGTAATGTTATGATTAAATTATTACAATATCAGGTAAAAGACAAGTTTTATTATCTATGAAAGTATAAAAATAATAAGTTTTTTTATCGATAATTTATGTTGTATTAATTTTAAAAGATAAATAATTGCTTATTGATCTTACAAAACATGCAATCAATGAAATGAAAATTTTAACATGTAAGTATAAGTTTGGGGAAATAAGTATGCTCTTAAATGTGATGATTACCAGCAAGTATACAACATTCTATACCACTCATTTGGTTGTTAAAAATTAGGGAAATATTAAAATTTTAAACTTATTATTATTTGTTTATGCTTAGGTAACAAAAAAAAAAATTCATAATTTTTAAAGCCAGTTTGAAAGTTTAAATGCGCGCTATAAAAAGTTTTTAACACTTTCATCTATGCATAAAGCATGCATGAAAATGTATTCACCGGTGGCGCGCACAGGTCAGCATTCAATTAAGGCTCTAAAAACGCCTCGTAATGGCCTGTAATCGCCGCATTGTGTAATATTGACATAATAAGCGCATTTAATAACCTTGACAACCGATATCACGTGGCCATGGCGTCATAACCTAAAAACTTCCATGGGTTAAAGAATTCTAATTGCATCTATAAAACGCGACAAAACCTGCACTTGATTCGTCCTCAAGAACTTATCTGCAACTTTATTGCTTATCGCGAATACCTATCTCTTTAAAATCAGTGAAAAATTTAAAAATCGCAACTCATGATTACCATTATAAAACAACCACAAACTGTATTTACGGCGAATATCTTATTAGATTCGGTTCCAAAATGATTCTGATAAGCAAAAAATGCTATTTTAACCTTCAAAAGACCTTCAATACAAATAAAATGCGGTATGGTTACACCACTCACCCGGATTTAGAGGCATTTGTTGCGATGATGCTGTCGATCCTCAGCTTATTTGCGATGTCTTTAAGTTGTTCAAAGTCTACGTTCTTTTCGCCTTTCATTTTTGGAATGTTGATATTATTTATTTATTTTCAACAACACGTAACACGACCGGTTAATTGCCCGCCGCCTGCAAAATGACAACTGATAAGTCAAGTTGCCAACTTATATAAATCATCTCCAGACTTAAAGTGGAAAGATGACCAAATTTTATTTTGGAGTATCAGTCAACCAAAAACGTTATGCCATCGTAATGGAATTTAACAGTAACATGGAATTGAACATGATTATTCCGGTTAGTCATACATCGTGTTTGTAAACAAATTGATTACGCATGGGCTTTGGAAAATATCCAAATTACAAGAGGACGTTCGTTGCAAAGTTTTACGAAATATAATATAATAGTTTCAAAGTATACTTAACAACTTTATGAGTAAAATAATTTATATATATATTATACTGTATAATTTTAATTAGGATTTTAAAAGTAATAGGTAATAAAAATTTACAATGAAAATAGTTCGAACGATAATGCGTTATAGTGCCATCTATGTAAACGACTTAGCAGTTATATTGTTCTTGATGATGCCTAGATGGCTCAGCATCATTTACAGGTATCAGTATGTGTGATAATACCATTATACTATAAAGATTCTGCAGCTGTTTCAGATTAATTTAGATATTCACAAGACTTTTTTGTGGGACCACACTGGAGAACGCTGTGCCCCCACAAAAAAACTTAGAAGCATCGAAAAAATTGCTATTAAAAAGTACAGGAAGGCAGGGGGTATAAAAAATTATCGACTAGCAACTTTCGAGTATTGGCGTGCCCCAAAAAAATAAGTGACAAAAAAGTGGCTGAATATTTGTACTAATACTTAAACACTCGCACTAAAGACAAGAATCTACTTATTTTCGTTTTTATTACCCAGATTTGAATTAGTTTCACGACCAGCCTAGCAAAGCCGCTTGTTTGATGTCAATGGTCTTTGGGCAAATCGTTTTAGAAAAGTCCAGAATATTGTTTAGTGTGGGAATCGAACATAGAATCTATTATAATATTCGTAACTTCCATGCAACGACGATAAAGAAATACACGATTTGTGTAGCGAAATTTGTTACCGATTTACATGGACAGATGGCATCACGTTGCGATCAAAAGGGGCCGGGACGAAGTTAAACTAGTATAGTATTTAAACAAAATAGTTAGAAGACAGGACGCTTAATAGATGCGGTACTGTCTAGTTATTTTAAAAGCTATTAATTAATCGACTGAACGGCACATTATTTTTGCATTGGAGTAAAGTGTACAAACGCCCCCGTGTCAACATAACAGATATTTTGCATACACTTTGATATTCACGGTATTAGTAATGAACCATCTATTCACTTGATCTGATGGTGGGTGCAATAGCATAGAGACTCGAGGATAATAACAAATACTTCCTGACTAGATCCTCAATCTTCGTAAACGCTGTCGACGTAAGATCATGATTTATTGCAAATCTTTATATGTCGGTTGGGAATCCGGCGGTATCTAAGGGGTTCACATATTAGAGCGAATGTCTCTTTATATATCAGGTTGTCCGGAAGAGATCGCTTTTTAGCGATAAAACCGCCTATTGGTGCACTTTTTATATGATATAAGTAATAATTGTATTCATTTTTCTGTATTGGGTGTACATACAATAAATTGTTTCATTCATTCATTCATTCATTAAAATATTAGAGCATCAACTCATCTTATACCTATACTTATATCATCTTACAACTTACACCCATATAAATTGCAAATTGTCCAAGATTTAAATATAGGGACATAGTAGGAAAATCGACACCTGAATATTTTTTGGAATGATTTTCATCCCCTACATGGTTTGGATTTTTTAGGGTTGAGGTTTAATTTCATTTCAAGGGTATTTAAATAAACAAAAACATGTGATACTAGTCTACGCTGAATACAAAGGAATTCTATAAAAAGTCATTACTTGCCCCGAAAACGTATGTTGTGCGATTTCGGCAAATTACAATATTGGTCCGTTTTTCGGAAAGATCATTAAATATTGACTTCAGCGTTATATTGTGACATGATAGGCAGATTTTTTCATTGTGGCCGTCGGTCTGTTTCATGACACTCCTAGTCCCCAAGATCATCAGATAAATCTGGGGCATCAGATAAAACGGGGTAAACCCCGTTGTACCATCTTCTTCTGTGATTTATGTTAATTTAAAATAAATGCCCCACACAAAATATTCAATATAAAGTGCGAAGAATCTTCACAACGCTTCGGCAACATGACTCCCCCCAAAATGTGACATAAATTAGAGCAGCGATTACTTCAAAAAGGATGGTATTATGTAATTGTTAAAATACTTCCTACATAAGATTTAAAAAAAATACTGTCCTTATGAGTATTCCAAGGAGGCGATAATTCTAACAATTTAAAAATTAGCCATTAAAAACAAATAATGGTTATGTTTTATTGAAAAAAAGTCGCTATCAAAAACCACTAAAAATGTATTTAAACTGATACAGAGAGGAAAAAAATATAATTGTTTTTTTATTTTAAATGTTGTTTAGAGCAGTTCATTTATATGCTCGCAAAGTAGGTAATAAATTAATTTTAAATTTCTATACGAGTGCACAACCCTCTCAGGTATATTATACTGGTTGCCGATTTTGGATTCTATTTAGATCTAAGACTGCAGTTAGTAAAACGAATTCCTTCTAGTCCGGCAATCATAATAAAATATCGTCAAATACATTCAAATCTCCGTAAACACACGAACAATACGTCACATCAACATTGTGCCAAACATTTATACAACGATCCGATCAAACGCCACTGATATTGGACCTCCTTCGAGCGGCCACAACACTCTTACCTCAAAAACGACTTTACCAACTCGTATTAAAGTGTATATTTGGCTAAAACACAGGAGGGTAGAACTGGGGTGTTGTGATAAAATTCGGGGTGGCTATTTCGGAATCTCGCTGACTTATCATAATCGCAAGGTACACCTGAACGGCGGCGAAATAACAGGGATAAGTCTGTTTAACATCGTAATCATAAGCTTTATGAATTTTATATTTGATTCCTGTAAGTTGAAGGAAAATGAGTTTGGATTAAGTATTAGATATGACGGTTAGTGGAGATTAGTAAATAAGTATAGGTAAGTGACACAGTATGTATATGATTTTGTCTCAGTCATGAAACAGTATTCAAGTATTATGGACATTGATGTCAGTGTAATTAGGCCTTATGAGGCACAATACTAGGACTAATTTTGACAAGCGTAGTGCAATTAGGGCTTGAAATTTAAAGTTAAGGGTGGTGTGGCAGATCTTTATAAGTTAGATAAATGATCTGCTCTTGATATTTATGTTGTGTAATCAATGCGCATAACAAGCCGCCAAACAAACATTGTCTATTATCTATATTTTAATAATTATAATTATTTACTTATTAAAAATTTTAGGTACTTTAAAACAAAGAAAATCTTTTTCTAGATTGACCACATTATAAACATCGAGTTCTATATTCAAACGTTGTTAAAATTACTGTAATGAATAAAAAGAAGTATTCTTTAAGAAAAATGACTATGTAATACTCTACCATTCTGCCAAATCTTATCGCATCATGACAATATTCAATATCTAAGCGATAAAGGCGCGCGCCAAAAACTACGCGACGGAATAACACAAAAACATCGCCTGGATAAATAAATATAAAAACAATAAAACCGTTGTCTATGGATGGGAGAATGGCCGCGATGGGCAGAGGGCAGTTATGGTGACCACTTTTATAGGGCGGAGAAGTTTATAAATTACTTTGGTGGAAGTAGCTTCTTTTATTGTAAAAGCTATGAAAGTGAGTAATATTATTTAGTGCATGGTTAAATTAGATAACAAAATTATACGATATTGTTAATAAAGTAGTTTTTTTAGTACGCACGATCAAACAAGGCCGGCTTAAATTTACTTATTGTTAAAACTACCTGTATTACCTTTTACAACTATCGGCACACGTCTCTATAAATAATAACTTCAAGCTGCCATCTTTAGGCATATGTAGTATTACACCACTAATTCTCTACAATTATCCAAGATTATACTAGTCTGATGGTGTCCACACGCGGGGCCAGCGTCACCGCCCGCGTGGGGTGCGGGGGCGCGGGGCGGCGAGCGGCGGGGTGACGTTCTGTTTTCAAATTCAATTGGCCAGTGTCCCGGGGCGATCTTTCTCCGCGCTATTCCGAATTGAATATCAATGGACGCGTTCTCATTGGCATTGAGTGGACATTACCGATATTTATGATATTTCAGGGTTTTCTTTATATTTACTCTGTGTCCATCTGGGTATCTGCTGTCTGTTCCAGATAAATATCGGCGTGGAAACATTTGATTAGAAATACATTATGCATGACGAATATTATAAAGACAGTCTGCCAATTATTTTAGAAAAACAAAGCTAAAGATATATGACTATATTGTTTTTGTATTCAATAATAATTAAACGTTACATATCTTAATCTAGCGGCTTTTACAAGACTAAAGTCCGACATTATCAATTCTTCAGAATTGAAACTAATCAGCCATGCATGCTACTAACTGCACTCGGTTTTATTAGATAGGTATTGTCGATTCTAATATTATCAATTAATTACATGGGGGAGGCCTATGTCCAGCAGTGGACGATTCCCGGCTGAAATTATGAATTATATTTGCCATAATATTGTTCCATACGCAACACAACACTGGGTGTACACTGTTCATTGGGATAAGAAATAGATAATGCAATACCCACACGGACAGACTTGTATAGAGACCTACATTATAATAAGAAATATCCGGTTCCAACAGGCCGGCATTATTGTGTCGATTGCTGAAGAGTAATCATTTGTCAGTCGACTTTCTATTAAACCCCACTTTACATACCATCAGGTGCAGAAGGGCAAATATGCCGTGCCTGTAAAAGAATATGAATTTGTTGTATCTAAATAAATATTATGATGTATTTTCAATATTTTTTTTATTATTATTCATCTGTACAATTATTAACTTCTCCCGTGCTTTTTTATGGAGGTAATTGCTTTCCGCACTGTTAGTAGATTCAAATTTGACCATCAAATAAGAAACATAAGATCTTCATTTACGTATTAAATATTATTTACAATTACGTAGGACCCTGAGTTATGGAAGCTTCTTAGGGAGGACTTTGCCTAACGTTACATCATAGGCTAATGCAACACAATTTAAATAAAGTAAGCGAAATACCTACATTTTGCAGGTTCAATAATCATTTTTAAAGTCATGGTACCAATCCTCGTGGTGTGTGTGTGTATCATACTCCAATAAAAATGACATTAGCTGTCACGTCCACACTAGGTTACCATCCCGTCGGTCAGCTAAGACATACGTAAGTAAAAATTGTAAACGGGCGAACTTTCTACGTGTACCCTCTTTGTGCCATCCACCTCGGCGGGGCGCGGTCCTACGCGGCGCTGATTGTGTAGCGATGGGAAGATATTAAATTATTTATGGTAAAGGTATCCAACAATTGGTTAATATGGAATACAATAGTTAGGAGATTGTCACTGTTTCAAATTAAAAGAAAATATAATAGTTGATTTTATTTGTTACATAAACTAATAACAATGTCAATATTTTGACAGGAGTAACAATTGGAAATGTAGAGCCGGTGATTTTTCAGATTTAAAGTTTATTGATTCCTTACATATCATTATCGCCTATTATTTTGTCACTTAAGTAACTATTACACGTACATAAAACGGCACAAGCATGCAAGCGCACTTATAAAGCACTAAAAAAAAATAACGTACTATTTGAAGTTTATGTAACGAAGCAGTTCTGTGTTAGAATTTAAAGGTATGTGATGTCTGCCAATTAACTTGGCCAGCGTTGTGGACTAAGGCCCAATCCCTCTCGGTGGAGGAGACCCATGCCCAGTAGTGGGACAGTATATGATACAGGGCTGATATTAAAGAGAAGCATTTGTAAATGCTTATAACTAATAAGTGTATGGCTTATCTGGTAAACTGTGAAAGGACCCAATTTTTTACTACATTTTGAAACTCAACTGTACCTACTTGCCAACTTCTATATATTCGTCTATATAAAGCGAAAACACGACCGCAGCTCTGTCCTCGCCGCCGAGGACCCCGCCGCGTCCCCGTCCTCCCGACCCTTCTGATAATGTCGGCCTGCGTGCCGATGTAAACTACGTAGACTGTTAGGTCGCTTGCGCACCTCTCGCGTTACCCATAATCGTTGATGATCCACATCCTCTCTCAGTGGCCATCCCGAGCCGAAGCCGTGGCCCTTTAGAGAGTCGCCCTCAGCATGGTCACTTAAGGGCTTGCAGTGCCTTAAGCACTCACCCGCAAGACCGGTGTGTTTGTATAAGCCGGCCCTGCCAGGCTAACAAACGTATGACAGGTTAAAAAAAAAACATAAAGCGATGAGAATATAAAAATGTTATAGCATCGCATAGCTTCAATACGGTGGTCTATAGTCTAAGGCGCGTACCTTGTGTCTTCCCGTTATATGAGTTTGATGCGCGTTTGTTTGTGCACCGAGCGAGCGATTGATGCAGCGCTTTATTTGTACACTTCCGCTTGATTTATCGCTTTGACTTCATCGTCTTAGGTAACGGATAAACTATGGGTATCGATATTGTAAATACAATGGAATAGTGGAGGAAAATTCTGAAGAAAAAAATATTTTGTTTTATTTAAGAACTTATTATGATAATTAAGTATAGGTAAATGTATGAACATTGTTATGTTGTAATTTATAACATACTAGCTTTTGCCCGCGGCTCCGCCCGCGTTATAAAGTTTTTCGGGCTAAAGTTTTCCGTTATAAAAGTCACGCTATATATTTTACCGGGAGCCTATGTTCTTCCCAGGGTCTCAAACTGTCTCCATACCAAATTTTATCCTAATACGTTGGGTAGTTTTTGAGTTTAACACGTTCGGGTAGACCGATGCAGCGGGGCCTTTGTTTTATGATATATTTTTGTAGAACTCTTTAAGAGGAACAATCCCGTCATACATTATTGTTGCATAACTTTAACCGTTTACGCAGCGCACGCAACAGAGGCTCTCAAAACTAATAAATTGTCCCCGTTTTTGCATCATGTTTCATTACTGCTCCGCTCCTATTGGTCATAGCGTGACGATATATAACCTATAGAACTCCAGGAACAAAGGGCTATCCAACACAAAAATATTTTTTCAGTTCGAACCGGTAGTACCTGAGATTAGCGATTACTGCTCCGCTCCTATTGGGCATAGCGTGATGATATATACAGCCTATAGCATTCCAGGAACAAAGGGCTATCCAACACAAAAAGAATTATTCAGTTCAAACTCCTAGTTTCTGAGATTAGCCATTACTGCTCTGCTCCTATTGGGTATAGCGTGATGATATATAGCCTATAGCACTCCACGAACAAAAGGCTATCCAACGCAAAAAGAATTTTTGGGTTTGGACCGGTAGTTCCTAAGATTAGCCATTACTGCTCCGCTCCTATTGGGTATAGCGTGATGATATATAGCCTATAGCACTCCACGAACAAAGGGCTATCCAATGCAAAAAGAATTTTTCAGTTCGGACCGGTAGTTCCTGAGATAGGCATTACTGCTCCGCTCCTATCGGGTATAGCGTGATGATATATAGCCTATAGCACTCCACGAACATAGGGCTATCCAACGCAAAAAGAATTTTTCAGTTTGGACCGGTAGTTCCTGAGATTAGCGCGTTCAAACAAACAAACAAACAAACTCTTCAGCTTTATATAATAGTATAGATTTTTACATGCAAAGGAGTTACGGGGCGCGAGACTCTCTTAAGGCGAGAGAATAAGAAGAGAAGAAGATTTTTATATAAATTACCAGTGGAATACGATAGCGTACCTACAAACAGTGTTGATACGTCAAAACCTAGATTGAGATAGAGTTAAAAGTATAGTAGAATTATTATAATTATTACAGTGATATTATGTTATTACACGAGCAGTCAAACATGAACTTTCATAATAACAAATTTGAGTTAAGGCGGTTTTTTTTTCTAAATCTTCCAGGCAGATGACGTCTAATCCCGTCCTCGTGGCTTAAATGGACTGTGAAACAAACGCCTCCATCAACGGGTTAATATCGACGTGTTATCACGTTAAGGCGTGGAGCGTGCGCGACGTCTGCCGGCGTGTTGCCGCGTGTTGCGGAGCGTGCGGCGTATTGTGCGCGACGGTCAATAAGGGGTTAACGTGTTGTGACGTCCAAACCATAACAAATGATGTAAGATTAGATTTACTGATTTATATAATAGCTTTTTGAATTCGGGTAGGTTTCATGTTTGATTTTAAACTAACTAAATATATTATCATACAGCGTAGGAAGTCCAATGAGGATTTCTTTTGTTTTGGATGATGAGATGATCGTGCCGTTCGCCTGATGGTACGCGTTACACATGCCGATAAACAGTAGAAACACTATCAACAACTAGAATTACAAAGTGTTGTTTGATATTCCACTGCGCTCGCCATCCTGAGACATGAGATGTTAAGTCTTATTATGTATAGTAGTGACCCTGGCTAGAATGTTCTCCCAACCGGAACACAATAGTGACTACAAACTGCTACTTGGCGGCAGAAATAGTACCTAACCAGGCGGACTCTCACATATGAAAACCTACCACCAGTAAATGGTGAGGTGATAAAATTTAAGGCATATTAGTTATGTCGAAGAAAGAAACACGGAGTTTAGAAGAGTGCGGCCGATATACCCTCTAATACACTGTCCTACAAAATATAAATATTCAGGCCTGTGCAAGAATGTAGGAAATATTTAACAGAGCGAATACATTTCAGTTACTACTGTTATTCATGTAGTTAATAAAAACTGACCACGGCGGGGCTCTATGACAAATACTTCCTTTAACTCAATAAAACATTCGTTTGAGTCATCTACAGCTGATATTTATATTTGGATCATTCTATTAGCTAACAATAGAGAAGATTCATAAAATAATTTCTAAGACCAGTTTGAACATCAAGGACAGCTAGACTTAATAACCGAACAAAAAACAATGAAACTTGTATTTATGAATAATAATCATTTATCTGTACTTTAAAGTTTGAAATGAAATGAATAAGTATGGTTATTCAAAGTGTTTTCGACACATCACAAGCTTCACATCGTATTGTAAATCTTTCATACGTGAGACATAATTTGAATAACATTAAGATACAAGTATAATTCATGTAATGCGGCGCGAGGCCTGCCCATCAATTCTCTATCAATGACATCCGTCCCTCGTACGGTTGAGGAAACTAGCCAATAGTGTTGGGAACTATCGCTTCATTCTTACAGATAATCATACAATATTATATTTTGGGCACAATGTCCTTCAATCACGCCATTATTATAATTATATAACGTCTCACTGCTGGGCACTGGCTTCCTCTACTACTGAGAGAGTTTAAGCCTTAGTCCACCACGCTGGCTTAGTACGGGTAGGTAGTCTTCACATACCTTCAAAATTACCTCGCCATTATTTTACGTCAATATTCCGAGTTAAAATAAAACTTAATAATTATCTATTAGAAATTAGATTTTATTTCACTCTTGCTTCTGATCTGGTAAAAATATAGGACCGGTGTCATACTTTTAGTTTCTTCCAGAAATAATTTGACGGAGCTCCAGGGAAGCAACAATTATGTCAGTGATTAAATGAATTTGTCAATTTTATTAACAAATATATAATTGAAAGGTATATTCGATTACTTTTTCGTTTCTTGAATGAGATAAAATAATAAGGTACGTAAATTGAATAAATAGAAGACCGTGCTTTTGTTATAGGATTGAAGCAGAAACGCGTGAATTAGACAATGCTACGTTTTAGACTATTAAAGATTACTCTCCACATTAAAATTACATATACTTACATAATATATACTACCGCGTTCAGGTCTTGGGTACGAATTCTGTTTCTAGTATCACTATACTTATTATTATATACTTATTGGTATTGGGTTTTTCTTTTCAGTATCAACCTGGAGTATGAAATTCATTTGCGATAGGCTCACCTTCTACCACATCATGGAACGGAATACACTTAGCAAAAAGTGGGTGTACTAGTTAAAGATAGATTAAAAGCGTAAGTGTGTAATATACACTCTTACTACTTCTAACAATTTGTCCATCGTGATGCTTTCTCGACCCATTCCCCCAACATTACCGAAGTAATATTCAAATGACTAGTACCACAGCGTACACTTGTCGCGGCAAAAACTTAGCCCAAGTTGACGCAACTTGTTATAACTTGCCCGACTTGGCCAACACGAGCGCTGAGCTTACAGAACAGTTAATTTATTGCTCGCTGTCATTATTTCACTATTTAGTTTCTATGAGATTATGAGCCTGAAAGTTTGTTTGATACCTTTCAGACCGTATGTTGCCTATGTACTTATTATACTATAGGTATTAAGTGCGCTTTCGTCTGTACCTTGTATCTTGCTTGCAAGAGATATACTTACCATATGGTTTAAAGTTAGTTGCCGGATAAAGACTACTTAGAATCTTTATGAACTAGTTTTTGCTCAGTGGCTTCGCCAGCGTTAAGGAGTTTTTTGGGATAGAAGTAGAGTATAACCTACCCAGGGTCGTAAACTATGTCAATATCAAATTTCATAAAAATCCGTTCAGTAGATTTTGAGAAAATCGATAACATACCGATAGAAAGAAAAACAGATTTTTATTTTAATATGTACCTATAGATAAAAATAAAACGAAACGCGACAATTTCTTTGTTCATTTTTGCTCCACTCTAAGGTTGATTGGGAGAGAATGACTACGGCCTTAACCGCCTATGCACAATATTTAATTGTATGTGAAGTGCAAAATAAATAAAACGAAATGCAATCACGAACACGTTTATTCACAATAATGTTTAGTAAGAACTTATTAATGAAATAGTATATTATAGAACATTAATAATTTCACTAAATAAAATCTAAGATTTAGAAAAGTTCAAAACTATTTGAATACATTCAGTTTTATGATAAACAATAGACCTCAATCAAGCTAGCCACGTAGACAAACACCACTTAAAAACCGCGAAGAAAATGCCAATTACACTAAATAATATTTATAGGTAAGCCTGTACGTACCAATCCGTTTGAAATTAAATTTCGCCAATCGAAAGTGGCTAAACAAAACAAGCGTTATTATATCAAGATTGCATATAAAAGCCGGTCGAATAAGTACAGGTGCGAAATTAACCTCGGTCAGGCTGTTGGCTGTTACGAGCTAACCCATAACCCGTGTTGTGCCTTGTATTATAACGTTTACACAGATCTATGGATAGTGGAGGGGGCGTCAGAGATTGGGCGCAGTTGCGTATAGCTTGACTGCCTCGGTGGCGTAGTTGTACTGCATGCGCGGTACTGAAGCGCTCTGAGGTTGTGTTCGAATTCCGGGTCGGGCAAAGTGATATTTGGGTTTTTCTACTCAGTTTCAGCTCAGAGTCTGGAATTTGTGCCTGATATGGCGATAGGATAGGCTCGCCCTCCACCACATCACGGGACGGAACACACTTGTCGAAAAGTGATGCTTTTGTTGCATCTTTGCATACTTTGTGTGTGTGCTTATAGATTGGGAAGAGTTATGTCACTCAAAATATGATGTTTCAATGATTTAATTTAAAGCTGGGTTTGGATTAACAAAAAAGCTTGGAGATATCGACATTTGCAAGTAATTTTTATCCCATAAACGATCCCGATAGGTTGAGTTCTGCAATTTTAAAGCCTGTAGAATTTTCGGCGGTTTACGTGTGTTTAGAATTAGAGAATGATTAAGTATAAATTCGAGCTGGGAACGAGGACTTGCGACTATGACGTCAGGATTATTTTTTTTTATTATGCAGCAAAAATACAAATACATTTTAACCATTGGAAATATAAATAAATAAAAATTGTGTGAGATATTCAAATAAATTTAAGTTACATACTCGCATTTGTAATTTTGCTCAGAATGGTGATAGGCAGGTGAGTGTGCGTAGTTTCGCCTTTGCCGGCAAGAGGATTTAATTACATTGTAGCTGGTATAATTACTGGCAAATCTAAATCATATAACGAGTCATGTGTAGTGCAATCTGTTCTTTATGATACTTCTAAGATGTAATACGAATCTCTCCATTGAATTGTATAAAAAACAATATGTAGGCATCTATTTTTAGCTTACCTAAAGTTAAATATTGAAATCGCTTTCTACACATATTAAAAGTATAAGCAGGTCTGTGGCATTGTACAACTCTGTCATCTTTCTTCTAAAGACAATAAACGTAGCTTCCGACTTAAAGGCCTATCAAAGAGGCCGAAAACCAATGTTTGTAATCTGGCTGTACGCAATCGCTTCCAGTGCCTATTAATCCTGCGTCCCGAAGGTTATAAGTTACAGAGGTCGGATATTTATTCGTACGGTTGGATTGTAGTTTTATGGGCGGCCGTAAATGCTGTCTTATTGGTACGCATTTGAATAATACGAGCCGCGGTACATGTAAAAATATTTACCTAACTGTATATACAACGGACAGTGCCCTATGAGATCTATAAAGCCACGAGTTTGTCTAAATCGGCGACCATATTGTTTCGCGGCATTTTTTAAAAATCGAACACGCCTTATTACGATTTTTTTTTCTCTCTGGTAAGGCGCAGTTTGCGCATCTGCAAGATTACAAGGTTAAAATGAGTAAGAAACATTGCAGAAATTTGTTTTGCAAGCTACTTAATGTATATACGGTCATTTCAATATGACTTCTGTAAATTTTGAAGCTTACGGATGTCGCGGTAAGTAGCATGAGTACAGAAATATTGTAATATTGCTCGTATACACATGTCCAGAAGTGTGTAATATATTGCTGCGAAAATTTGCTATTTCAAATTTAGCTTAAATCTTAATTATTCAGAAATATTATAAATGAAAACGTTGCTTTACGAATATTGTTAATGAAACTAAAAAAAAAAGAAATTTACGCTAATAAATAATATTTCCCTGCAATATTACGTACTATATGGGTATTTAGGTTATAATATATCGTTGGCTCACTGTTACAAGATTCTTGACTTATATTTTGTGCAAATTTAATTGTACACATCAAATGATTCTAGACATTTTTTCAGTAAAAATATTCAATAATCCCAAAATATAAATTAAGGGGGATCATAAATTTATCTTTTATTACCCATTTAGTAACAAAATTTAAAATCTATTTTCCAACATAAATACATATTAACATAGAACCTTGTAATAGTATAACATAGCTTGTTCAAAATAGTTAACAGCTACATATTGAGACACGACTCATAATATTCCAGAGTAGAAAACCCCAACACAACTTGATCCAATAATTATAATTACCAATTCTATTGTTTACAAGTGGTACGGGTTTTATCATTCATGTCGTAGCATATGACTGATGACTTTTTTCAAAAGGAGACCAACGAAAAAGTTTATAATTAATTGATGATAATGTATCGCCATCACCCAGTACCAGAATCGAATGCCTCTCCAGCATTTACAGGCTCTTTTTAAACATCCTCAAACCTTTATCCATATCTCCAATCTAATTTACTTGCAATAAATCCCCATTATCCTTACAAACCGATGCAATCCGCTTCTATCCAGGTGACGCTGCCATTTCTGCATTATTTCCATTCCTTTATATTATTTTGTTTCTTTTATAGCCAACGCCAGTGGCACCATATTTAAATTTTATTCGCCTTAATGTTGCCACACATGCGAGAGCTTGCAATCTCATACCTATTACATTACAAACTTATTGTTGCGTGTGGGGAAGGACATTGTGACTCTTATTTCGTAGGTATTGGAGTTGTTTTGTCGGTGGTGGGTGGTAGAGACAGTTAGCGAAAGATACAGATGCCGGGGAAATAGAAGCGATTTGGGAGCAATGTTTTTATTTAGAACGAGGCCGTTTGAATGTGGATAATATGGTGACCACGCGTCGTTTCATCGTAGGACAATACAGGCGATTCTACTGTTCGCATTGTCACACACGTGGACGTAAAACATATTAAGCATTCATTAAAATTATACATTACTTCATAATTAGTTTTAGGACTGCTGCAAACATCAACAAAACATAAATTATAAGACATTTCATATAAGTTTTAGAAAGTTATTAGGCATCATGAAACCGCGTAACGATGTATTGAAGTAATTTGAAGTACTAAGTGTATTGCTACTCCTTATAGATAATTGTAACATTTATTTCCACGTTATTTTATACATTAAACGAAAAAATTTCATATTCAGGAAATTATAAAATTGAAACAAAAGATCTAAAAATTCATAACGTATGGTCACCGCAGTTAAAAGGTAAGGTACCTGCATGTTTTGATTTCCACAGGGCCGCAGGCTCCGACTCGAATCAAATGTATGAAAACATCGGAATTATCATCGTCGACCGCACCCAGCTCTTTGTTCATTGCTGTTGTTAGTTGTTATGTTTATTTATTCAAAACTACAACTACATCAAATAGTATGTTCAATATTTTGTAAGATGAGGGAATTGTTTTTCTTTATTTCAATGAACTGTAATAATTTATTTGAACCTGTAAACTGTTATACAGTATTTAGATTACATGTACTTGACGGAGCGTCTCATGAAAGTCAACGTCAGGAGTGACACCGTCAGTCACTTTAGCGAAGCGTCGTGTCGACGGTAGCGGGGCCGACCATCTTTGCTTGACTTTCTGGTGGTACGGTCGGCCAGTCCACCACGTTTGCGACGAATCGCTACAAGATGTATTAATCAGTGTATCAGTGTTATAATGAGTTCAGATGAAGCTCCTGCGCTTTCATACTTATATGTAGTGTCGGGTTCCCTTTCGAAAATGTTTATCTTGCGCCACCGAACTCTACAATACAATATAAAGTTGACGTACATTTACTGTTGCGGAAATTTGTTTAATTTTGAAACAATAGCGTAGTTTCTGAATAGTAAAATGAGTAGGCTCTATGAGTGGTGTACAATAAAGAATTTTCTACTAATAATTTGACATATTAATTTATTTGCCAGTGGGTTATTATTTATTTATTCGACTACTTATAGGTTCTATATATTTAATGGCAATTTAAAAAACTTTTTACAATTACTTTGTAAATATTAAAAAGCGAATTCAATAAACATCGTTAAGATTAACGTCTCGTTTCCCTAATCGATATAAACGCTACAATCAACAGGAATTTAATGAAAAATTTGAACACCCATAAATCCGTAAATTATACAAAATCATTCGCATTCGTACCGATTTTATAACAGCATATATTTCCAATACGAGTACAGAGGACTGCAACGTGTGCATCACAGGAAATTCACCGCTATATCCCGGACATTAAAAAGGGAAATTTCGGTGAACCAAGTCGACGTCTTAAAGAGGTTCGATTCGTAGGGAATTCTTTTAATAACCTGAGGATGATTTACGTTGTGCCAAGAACAGGCGGCGCTACCCTAATTAGAGTGAGGGAAAAATTCATACGGGACACCTTAATGCTACTCAATTGTCAACTGTAAAGATCATGCAATTAGCCAAATTGAAATTTAAATGGAGTTCCTGAAATTTTTAAGCCATTTCAGAATTGTGCAACACAACTGGAAAAAGGAAATTTCTTGACTGGAAAAATGTAAGCCTAAGTAATGGCTCTATCAATAATAGCTATGGCTTTTGTCACCACGTGTACATACAATCATTATTACTTCAATACATTCTGGTATAGTTTGACCAGATAAAATTGAAAACCTGCATTGAAGGCGCCACTGGTCTCTTTCGTTTTAAAATCAATGTTTTCACTACAAGTAATTAGTTCCATATAACCGCAACATGACGAGATTTTTATTTCCCTGTTCAGGCTATACGTCCATATAATAATATCATACCTGTATTATATACTACCCACTGCTTGGCACGGGTCTCCTCTACTATTGAGAAGGATTAAGGCATATTCCACCACGCTGGCCTAGTGCGGATTGGTAGCCTTCACATACCCTCGTAATTCCTATAAAGAACTTCTCAGATGTGCAGGTATTTTCACGGTGTTTTCCTTCACCGTTAAAGAAAGCGATAATTCACCAAGTATACTTTCATACATATTAATAAAATACCATATTGGCATAACTTTTTTTAGTTATTTGATGTCATTATAAGCAAGCTACTTTCCTGATGACTGACTGCCAATGAATCACAACTATGTACACGCAAAACTTTCAACTATACTCTTTGGATTATAGTACGCTTCTAACCTCATATTATGTAAGGCTAAAATACTCATCAAATTAGACAACATAGCGATATCAATAGAATATGAGACGATACCTATTAAGACGGAGTCTTAAAATAGAAATAACATTTAAAATTGTTAAATACACCATCAAAACCCAGTAAACCTAATCCAAAGAGGTTTGTTTGAGAAATCGTGTAATTACATGATTGCTGAGAATAAATTGGTTATAATAAGAGTGGGGCGGACGTCGAGTTGTATGAGAGGAGGGGGTAGGGGGGAGGACATTATTAGCCTCCGTTTGATCCCGTATAAATTACACTCTGTGATCTGAAACGATTGTTACATATACAGGGTGATATAGAATAATACTAGCCTGTATTATATGTACTGCCACTCACTAATGGGCCTCTTCTACTACTCAGAGGGTTTAGGCCTTAGTCCACCACGTTGCCCGAGGGCGTGTTGACAGACATTTCATATTTTCGAAAATTTTATGTAGAATTTTTAGGTTGGTTTATTCATGATATTTTCCTTCACCGAAGGGTGATTTATACTTTTAATACAACGTCTGAAAGGCTATTTTGAAGTAAATGACATTTCTTTGCGATTATATATATTTTGAATCCTAAGGAAAAAAGCGTTTAAATTTTTCGAAAAAATTATTCTTCCTCAACCGTCGATATAAATAAAGTCTTGTACTTGAGGTATTGTTATAGTTTAAACAAATTGAATATGAAAGAAAAATATTATATACTAGAGCCAAAATCTTGTTTTTTGTTGATGTAATGTATTTGCTATGCGATGTAAAAACCAAAGAAGTGTCAAGAAGCAGATGGACGTGGGAAGTAATGCGAGTTTTACTTACAAAGCTGTGGTTGTTGAAGGTTGTAGGAACACACATGTATAGTTATAGATAATAAATAATTCAATATCACTGTAACAATTGTTCATCTTGGTCAAGCCAGCTTACTGATAGTACATTTTAATATGTTGAATTTAAAATTGTAATTTGAAAAAACCGAGCACCCCGTACCGGCCCGTCCCTCTTTGATTTGAGCATATTTTCATAAATGCAAACATTCAGAAAGAATTTCCTTCGAAAGCTCATAAATATTACCCACTTTTACTACTTCCACCAATCAACTTTTCGTAAAGTCAACTTTGTTCACCGTGCATAGGATCCAAAATCGTTCTCCGTGATCGCCAATAAGCGCGTTTTAAAACCGATCACCATTCCAAGATTAATCCGGCGCGGCCAATAAATATTGGATCCGAAATTGGTATGGAAGAATTGGAACTTATTCTGGCATCCATTGGTGGATGAGGTGTTTTCGCTCCGGTGTTTTTTTCAATTGATTTACGAGCGCTTTTTGAGTTAGTGTCCACTTCGTAAGTGCAGTGTTTTATTGCATTTGGGTTTTTCTTTAATCCCGTTGATTGGGGCTAAGTTTGGAAACGTTTTTGATTTAATTAGGATAGTATTTGTCAATTATGAAAATTGATTTTAGGCGTATTTTACTTTTACTAATTGGATGGAGATGGTTTAACTTGATGAAAAAGCAGGCAGAATGTTTTGAAAACAGTGAAACGGCATTGTACTCATTGGCCTAACGGCATTGTGTATCGACTGTAATTACAACAAAACTTTAAGAAGAGTAACGCACGCTTTTCCTAGCCACTGGTATAAAAACCAGAAATAAAAATTATATTACATGTTGCCCCCAAACTCTTGCTAAAAGTGCCGCTTGAACTACGCTAAGACAGTGTTAGATCCTAAAACTCCGCGGTGACCCTCTTCGGCGCATTAGGGACGGCTGCGGGCTTCCTCTGACGTTGAAGTGTCTAGTCTGCGACCGCAGCCGCCCCTGCGCGGTGCCGTCTTGCGGCCCGTCTCATAAGGTCAGAAGTCTGGCACCGAAGGACGCCCTCGGCGTCTACGGCAGTGTGAGGCCAACAGCACACTGCCGTCCATCCCGGGAAGACAGTGTTAGATCCTAAAGAAATGGCTAAGCAATGCTAAATTCTTTTTCAAGAAGCGTCACGATAATCATACCAAAAGAGCAGTAGAGGATTTCTACCGAAGTAACTTGCTGTTCAAACGTCATTTACATTGGGGTCTAACTAGCAACATATTTATTGTGGTGGAAATTAGTTGAACTGTTATTCAATATATTCTCATAAGTCGAAATCGATTCTATATGAGGTGCTACAGTTTTTATTTTGACACTTAAACGCAGTAGCGAAGGGTAATATGACCCAATTCTGTCGGTCCCTTTATTTAGAATCTCATTATCATCAGAATAATTTGCAGACCGCATTTATACACATTAGTAACTACATGTTATGTCGGGTTCCCTTTCGAAAAATGTCACCTCTCGCCACTGCTTTCCAATCATGGATTAAATATCCACTAACCCAATGCATGTGAATTAGGACATCTCTGACAAAATAAACCATTTTTTCCATTGCGAAACATCACAAGCTAAATCACATCCATGGAACAATAAGTTACCATTAGCCGCATTCCCAAATGCACTTAACTGTATATTTTACGTGTTTTAACTGAAATGTGGTGAGGGAGTGAGCAGGGAGGCCCGGGCGGGGAGAGGAGGTAGCGTGCGTTAAATTAGCAAATATTGTAACCGTGCGAGACACTGGCAAATGTGGAATGTGTTCGCAGTAAAAAGCCAATCGAGTAAACTTAGGAATGGCTAGATGTTACGTTTTGATTTATTATTCAATTGTCTTATACTTCGTGAAATCGAACTGCAAATTATTAGTTCACATAGATTATTTTTTTGTTATACTATTCAACTAATTAGGCTTTTATTATTTATATGACTTATGTATATAATTAGAATAAACATATTTATTGTTTTTATTATTAAATAATTGTTTATCACTTGGCGGTCGACATGATTTTGGATATTTTTACTTACCAGTTACTTTGCCTTGCTGCCAATAATAAACAAAAAAAAAAAAAAAAGAAAAACTATTTTTTCATAGCAAAAATCCAATTCATGGCTGACAATATATTAACACTCATGTAATTAACACTATAGATCATTTTTTTAAAAAGCAGCCTTAATTTTCCAAAGGATACTTAGATAAAAGAAAATTGGTGCATTTAGGTATTCCATTTTTTTTTTAAAGAAATTGCGCCTTATATTTATTTTTCACACCTAAGAGTCCTGGTTCTTAGTTGCCTTACCTAATAACTTAACCACGATAATTAAACAATACTAAAGATTTATTTGTACGACTCTACCACATTCTAAAATCAACATTTCCACAAGATTCGATCTTCAGAAGCGTTCGCACGCGACAAATTGCGATTTACGAGGAGCGCCCGCGTCGTGCCGGCGCCGGTTGCTAGTTGTAATTTATATGTCGTCGCTACCAGGCTAAGTGGCTGTTGATGCGGTTACAGTTTTAATGTCTTTCGCCTTGATTGGTGGTATGGCAAAGACACTCCACGCCGTCGCATTGCTATTAGCCTTTTTGTAGGAGCTACTCGCTTGGACTAACCTCAATCATTAATTGTGAAAGAGAACTGCAGCTGTGGGATAATTTATTACTTAGATATTATTATTACTCGTTTATTGAGAAAAGTTGGTATCACGTCAGATTGGCCAGCATAATTTTCTCGTTAATCAATATTATAGTATTGTTTTTTCTTATGAGAAAGTGATTTTCCCGTATTGGAATAATAAGTATCAAGAACCACATTAAATCTAGTCCAAACTAAAACTTAAAGTACTAACTATTATCACAAATCGCCACCCAAATCAAGTTCCGCTTAACACTGTATAAAATAAGGGACAATTAGCATCTCGAGACAAGCGAACTATTGA
The DNA here is from genome assembly GCF_014839805.1 of Manduca sexta. Classification (NCBI taxonomy): domain Eukaryota; kingdom Metazoa; phylum Arthropoda; class Insecta; order Lepidoptera; family Sphingidae; genus Manduca; species Manduca sexta. The sequence continues at coordinate 873,948 of NC_051120.1, forward strand.
CGTCACCAAACAGTGCTTAGCTAATGACCTGCGGACGACGCCATCTGTCGTACAATTACGGTAATTAACCCAAACAGTAGTTCACAACACGCGTTTTGGTGTAAAACGGTAGGGTTAGATTGAAATGAACGGTCGCGAGGTATTGTTATTGCTGACTTGAGCTTCATTAAATAAGCTATTCTTAATAGAAATAATAAGAAAATGTATTAATCTTGTTTGTGTCTCTCTATTTAAGAATGGTTACAATAAAGAGTATTTGTATTTATATATGTAAGCAGCAATAGCCTAGTTGGGCGTGGAACGGACTGCCGAGACGAATGTCCCCTGGTTCAAAACTTAATCCAATCTCTGATTTTTTTAAATTATGTGTATATTATTTGTGAATTATCGTTTGCTTGAACGGTGAAGGAATACATTGTATCGAAACCTGTATACCTGAGAAATTCTCTATAGGAATTTTGAGAGTTTGTTAGGTCTACCAATCCGCACTAGGCCAGCGTGGTGGACTATGGACTAATCCTTCTCTGTAGTAGAAGAGGCCCGTGCAGCAGTGGGACAGTATAATATTGTATTGTATTATATTGTATTATATATTTCAATTGGTAAAAAATTTAAATAATAAAATTATGAAATGAATTTTGAATTATTAATAATATAATATCAGCCCTGTATTATAATACGATCTATGAATTACGTTGCGACTAATTTACGCGAATAATTATTAGGGCAAACAGTACTGTTTCAAAACACACAGCTGCATACGAGAGACTACTAAAGCCAAAGAAAATTTTAACAATAAAATACCAAAGACCTTGCGATTGGTCTGATGATAAAACAATTTTGCTAAGGAGGCACAGAATCAAGTGATCCTTTACTTTATTATAATTCAAAATTTCATGGGTCAAATGTATGAAAAAATATCGATATACTGAAGATATTAACACATAAAATTATATAATTAGTCTCAAAATATATGATTATATCGTGTACTTTATTAACAATCAATTGTTAATATACATAAGGAGTTTGATTCTTGTATCATAGGTTCAGTTTTACGCGAAACCGCCCGTAGCAGCGCGGCAAAGTTTGTCGATTTAGTGAACATCCCGACCCTCCTGTGTTATTTAACGTTGTTCTGTTTGTTTCTAACGTCTGCACAACTGCTATGGTCATTAGGATGAGTGGTACTGACTGTTAACGAGTTATCATTAGGTATATTTTTTAAAATAATTGACTAGTCGAAATCTGACCTGAAAGTAAACTTCGTTACAGCTTCTAAAGTGACAACACTTAGACTACAGATAGAATGACTGGTATATTTTATATCCGCCCGAATAGCGACTCCACCGGGTTGAAACCCGCCATAATGGCTCACGTAAGCGTCGCGTTCTGGGATCGGCCGGTGTGTCCAACAGGCCGGCATAATTGTGTCGACTGCCGAGGGGTAATCATCTCTCGTCAGTGGACATTCTATTGGCCCCCACTCCACTTACCATCAGGTGCAGTGGAGTCACTTTGTCGTGTACGTATAAAAAAAGACTCAATTACAAAGCACATAGGGCACTAATCTGCACTAATAGCAATAGTCAGGATGACGCTTCATTATGCCTTATACAGGGTCATTTTGACATTCTTCAGCCAGAATTATAGTAGAGTCAACAAAGTTGCCTGGTGGTATCATCATTGCAGTCGAATGTAACATACGGACTTGTTCGTGAATTATACGAGGGATTTATAATTTAGAAATTTTGAATACAATTTAGTTCCGAGACGTCACTAAATTGTAAGTAAGTAATAGTCACTTACTAGAAATAAATGACTGTTTTTTTTTTAAATACAAACCGCACCAACAACTGTATTACAATTTACTTCTATAGTGTTTTAAGTCGATGTAAATTGAATGCCGAGTACTTTACCATAAGGCGAACCAGCTTGTTACAAAATACTCTGAAAAATTAAATTAGTACTCCAATAAATTAAAATTCAAACTGAATAAAGGTGAAAACAAATTCAATTAAACAATATTTCATTCTCTAATAACAAAAATACGTAAAAACTTTCATATTGCATGATAATTTAGAAATAAAACAATAAACAAATGTAACTTTTTTAATCGTCGAGTGGTGTTTCATTTATAGGGCTGAGCACAATTTATTGTTTTCAATTCGCTCTTGCTTCGGCCTTCGGTATGGAGTGCCGAAAGACGAAGGTGCTCGCCGATCGACGCGGCATCAAATAAATGTTTGGCTATTGCAGTGTGCGCTTTTAGGGATGGGACACACGAGTTGTCGATGAAATATTTTAGTTTATAAATCGAAGTTTACTTTTTCAGAGGACTCTGTTTTACTAGGTAAGTCGGATTGTTTCGGTTATTTTTGTTGCTATCTAAACCAGCAATCGAGCATCTGAATCACTTGATATGAAGCCTCTTTAACACCCATAATTTCAAGGGAATCGTGAATGCACTTGCGGTCTTAAAGGTAAAGAATAGAGATTATGGATTTAAACGCGGGTTTTTCATTATTTATAAAAGTTATGTTTCCATGTCAAATTTTTGTGTTACAGTAGGACCTAAATCAATATATTATAATTAGATAAATCTTTATAGTGTGGTTCTCAAATCATTTACTATTTATTACCATTACACTATTTTGTCACCGGTAAGGTCAGAGTATATTGCTCTACATTCACTCATGCCCTTTATATCCAAAGAGGTAAACAGAGATAGTACTGACATAATTGTTTCTTAGTCTTTCTTAAACAAAACATACTTGAAATTAGAAATGGTATATTAATAAAAAAAACTTTGCGCAAAAGGTGAAAATAAAAGCATCAAGAATTCACGCATGATACATTTCGTAATTTACTGATATAAAAAAAATCTTTATTCATATTTGACAATCGCTACGAAACGCGTTATCGTCGTGAAAAAAAAACAGCGCAAGAAACTCAATCATCAACACACATTGTCAAATAATAAAATTTATTTATTTGACTTAATTGAAACGGTTTGGAACAATTACATTAATTTAAAAATACAAAAATGAAAACATAATATAAGATATTATGGACAAAAGCCAACAAATTAAAGTTAAAAATAAAAATTAAATATTATTATTATAATAATAATGAAGTAAATGGTCGCAGGTCATAACTAATCTATCGATATCGAAACTTCACCCCTCCCTACCGTCTCCCCCACGTATCGCTGTTAAGAGTACAAGTTTTCCAATAGCAGGCGGGTCCACCTGTGCGATGTTTATAGCTGCGGGGGGTCTGGGGGTCCTGTTTACCGCTACCACAACACCGTTCCGTTCCTAATTAACCTGGACCACTTGTGAACCGTTATTGAGTTCGATGACTAGTTGGATATTGTGGGTTCGGTTCTCGGTGGGGGTGTTTGATGGCTGTAATCTTGATTGGATGGCGTGAGTAACTAAGCATTATGAAGCTAACGTCTAATTTATATGTGGTATTGAACTGTGACCGTCCTAGTCGCGTCTACTCGGTCTTACAGAAGAACCGTTTGTATATTTCCATATTAAGGTTTTACTACCGCGCTGAGGTCTTGGGTTTGAATCCCGGGTGGGAAAAGTGGTATTGGGTATCTACTTAGTATCAGCCCGGAGTCTGGAATTTGTGCCTGATGTGTCGATAGGCTCGTACTCAAACAAAGTCTCTGCCTACCCCCTGGCGGATGAAAATCGTGAGTATGTATGTACGCATATCTCTAAAGAACAACAGAAGTCAAGCGGGACTACTATTTTTCGATATCAATCTTCGACAAGTCTATTGCTGCATCAAAAATTAATTGAGATCCTGATCACCTCACAACTATTAAAATACTGCCTGATATGCTCTTCTGATACAGTCCCAAGAAAAGACTTAGAAAAATCCAACGCAAAGTGTAACTCTAGGACTCGAACCGAACACCCCCCGACCCCTAGTCCACATAATTCCACTAAACCAAGTAGGCACAATCCATAATAACAATATAATTGAATTTCGCCACTTTAAACATTATTATATAACACCCTTATTCCTTATAATCAAATGAGTTTCATCAACTAGATGTTTTCAAACATGGGAGCAAATCGCGCGTTATAATTAAATTTTACAAATACTTTGTGACTATTCCATTTCAGTTGGTTGTGACCCCTCCGGTAATCGAATCAGCGACCCTTCGCAACCCTGATGCGCCGTTTAGTATTGATTTAGTGTTTATGGAGATTAAAAATTAACTATAAATCATTTGGTTGGGGTTTAAATGGGTTATCTTTGAGTTTTGATGTTTTAAATGTTATTAATTATGTTTTATTTATTTTCGAAGTTGCGCGTGTGTTTCTCATACTAACGATATCTTATTTTCTACTAATATGGTATTTTTGTATGTTGTTGGTGATCCGCAAAAGTACTTACTAATAAAACAAAATAAATAAACACACATCATCCCTTTATCCCAGAAGGGGTAGGTAGAGTTGTAACCAGGGTACCCACTTTTCGCTATGTGTTCCGATCCATGATGAGATAAGTAGCTAGATTATAGCCGTATAAGGCACAAATACCAGATTGGGTTAAACCTGACCAGAAAAACCGAATAACACTTTGCTCTACACGAAATTCGAACCTGGGACCTCGGCGTGGTGTCATACTGAGCATGCAATACAATTACGCCACTGAGGCAGTATCTAATGTCCTATAATAATAGCTCAATTTTTTTTAACTAGTACTTAAGTACTTTAAAAGGTATGATAAAGTTTGATACTACACCTAGACATAATAGGTGTAGTTGTAAAAGTCATCAAACGGTAGGTGGATGTTCAATTCCCAATCAGTATACTATTTTTGACAATATGACGTCGCGTTATGCAAAACTATTTGAAACCGACATTTAATTTTAATTTAAATTTTATTCGACCTGGAATTCGAACCCAGAAGCTAACACCTCACAACCCAGTCGCATTACCACCAGACCAGTACTATAAAACATAATAGTTTACTCGAACAAAACATTATTAAGCATATTCTATGACGTAAATTGGTAAAAGTTTGCCGGCACAGCGGCACGTCCGCTCCTCATGCAGAGCGCGAGTCGAATGAATGATAACAAAAACACGTGACAATCTCTGCACCAATGGGCGGGGTCCACAAAACACGTCCGCCAATCAAAATACACTTTAAATCGTCCGTCTCGGCCGCGCGTATAGCTCCGTCTCACTCTAATTCGTGGATTACCGTACTCGATTCTTCATATCTAGACGGTTTTTTATAGTTCCTTTTTTAAACATCGGCAACCATCGGCAAATATGGTGGACATACGCCGCGTTATAAATGTTTGCCCAATTTGTAAGTAGGTGGCTTTCTTTGTTTCCTACACTTAGCGTTACTTGAAAGAAGGCCAATTTTATTTGAACTGCAGAGTTCTTGAATGTGTATATTGCACAAAGGTCTTCTGAAACTGGTTATGAGTTATTTTTTAAGTGGAATATATGATATTGAGCTATTATATGGATCATATACTTTTTCTCGTTACTAATAGTACAGTAAATGAACTTTTTATTTGTTTGACCAATCTTTGTAACTACTGACACGATTTTGTATATTTGAGTAATATGAAGTTACATCGTTCACGAGGGATACGGCTATTGGCATTTTGAGAAATAGTTATTTATTAGAGCTCCGTCTCGGCAGTCATTCCACTCTGATTACGCTATTTTTTGGCACTAAGCAAAAAAAAAAACACACGAATACTATTTTTTGTAACAAAAAATTGTTATCAGTCTTAAATTTCCGCTAAATTACATACAGTCCAAAGTTAATTAAATATCTGCCCACAGATTAAAAATAAATGAATATTCATACTCTATGATTAGAATGAATGACAGGTTTGTCAGATGCATTATTATTTAATTATATGCAATGAATAAATTATCTGGAATATTAACGAGACGTGTCCTTGCACTCATAGAAAGTGATTGCCTGGTGCAGGATCGTACTCAGAAATTTTAAGGTGGTATATTATTAAGAATTACTTGTTAGAACTAACTAAGCTTGATATTATCATGTAATGTGTAGATATGGAAGGAATCGTGCCGTCTGTTCTGCTAAAGACTAGACGTTATGTAGCTGTTCAGGTAAAGTTTTAAGTTTAAGCTTGATTTTTAATCAACTACAGACTAACATATTAATAACGAACATACACTCATCACGCATTTATCATTTAAGGGCTAGGCTAAGGTGCAGAAAGGGCAACCAGTTATCAAAAAATGTGTTCCGTCCCATGATGTGCTAGGGCCTGAGCCTATCGCAATATCGGCCGCAAATTTACTTTTAAATACGAATTCTATGAATTAACGAATGAAATAATATATTACATTTATTCCAAGCAATTTAGGTAATATTTATTTAATAAAGACGACGTGATCCACGTTTTGTTGTTTGAAGACGGCCCTGCACTAATCACAGTTTATCAGTTAAACTAGTTACATGCAGATTATAATTATTTTAAAAGTTATGATAAGTTTATCCGGTTTAATATTCCGTTTGATTATCGTTAATTTGATTAATAATGTTATTTGATTACGAATAATTTGAACTTATTAATACTGCATTGGCGATAATGACTTCTTAACAAATAAAAAACATATTCTATGTATATGGTATTTTTAAAAACTATATACAACATTTTAACACAAGTCTGTATTGGCTATCATTATGTTATAGAAAATCAGTATAGTGACGCTTTGTTGTTGCGTTACCTAGTCTCCGACTCATTGCATATCATTCCCAATTCCTATTCTTCCCCTTCGGAGGTCGAACACGTATTTGTAATGCGTTATATAGATTTTAGGTATTATACATGAACACTTCTAGATGTGTATTCATAGTTAATTACTTATCAAGAAATCATCCGGTACATTTATCATCTTGCTACGAAAATACTATCTCAGCTCGTGCTAGTCTATATGGAGTCTAAGGGCCATCGAAACGAAGCTCATGGAATTAGAGCCCAGCGCAGAACTTTTTTTATAATAAAATAAATAAATATAAGCCTTATTGCTGTTTAACAAACATATTATGTAGTATCTAGGTATGCTCAAATAGTATATTTTTTTTAAGGATAGAAATAGAAGAAAAATTTAAACTTTTGTTGGAATTGTCTTAATGTAATACAATTTATTGTTGTGTTAATGAATTTTGGATACTATTTTAATAATGATAATGTTGATATAATAGTTTGACAGTAACAAATTATCTTCTCTCCTATATATATGACCATGATTTAAAAAAAAACTGGCTACATTCTAGCTCGTGCTAATATACACATGAATACAAAAATAACCTCGAATTTCTGATATTTTTTATGTGATTGATAATAAAAAAATATATTATTGCAGAAAGAACACGTGGCTTCCTTTGACTGATCGTTGTCTCCTGCGATGAAGACATAAGACAATCAGCACTTTTTTGTATATGTTTTATATGACCTGGGTGTAAGTATATATATAATAACTACAACCAAATAGAAAAGCAAAAATAGCACTATCTATACATACTATAAAACAAAGTCTCCTTTTCTGTTTATCTGTATGTTATCGTTTTTCTCAAAATCTACTGATCGGATTTTCATGAAATTTGGTATGGAGATAATTGAAGACCCTGGGAAGATTATAGGCTATTTCTATCCCGGGAAAATATATATCGTGATTTTTATTTCGGAAAACTTCTTGCGGACAAAGCAGCGAGAAAAGGCAAATTTTTGTAATAAATTAGAAAAAGATAGGTCATGTCTCATGCAATTTTCATTTACACATTCCTATAACCAAATCGAACCCGCACCATTCTCACGCCTCGAAGAGCAATTAAGTTGAATCCTAGATTCGTAACGGCTTTACGACCCAATTTATACTTAATATTTATAACTGATAAATAAATGTTTTATGGTTAACTTTGGGTTTTAACACCTTTATTGCGTGGTAGTAAGGCTGAAAATGACGTGTTTTTCATAAAGTAAACGTCAATCGCAGTGTATAATAATCCGATAATAAAATGTGAACAATGCAAAGGTGTTCGTCTAATTGACGCGCGGATGAATGGCCGTCCGCTGTTAGGGAAGCGGCAGGCATGGTGGCAGTGGCGGCGGGGATGATAGCGGCGCGGGTGGCGGAGCGTGTAGCGGAAATTATAGCAAATTTAGTTGAGGTATAGGCAGTTGTAGGTTACTTAATTGAGTTAACAAGAACAAGGTAGTATGTTTTGAAACAGTGTTAATTTTAGTACAGAAATAATAAAAACAAATATGTACATTTTTTATCTTGATTTTGACTGCATATTGTAAAAATAAGAAAAATACGTACGTAATCTCAATTTAATTGACTGCATAATATTGCGTTCATCGCTTAGTACTATATTGTCCCTTAGTTTTCAAAGTGACATCCCCATTATATAATTTCATTGAAAACAAAAATATTCTTATTTATTACCGCAGAGAAAGTTAATAAAAAATATTATATAAATGTTGCTTCAAATATATTTGTATTAATTTTTAAAAAAAATATGACGGCATAATAACAACAATATTCAAATTAATTTTAAATCGCTATCATGAGCACCATGCCGCAAAAGTCGTCGCTCAGTGGATGTGCGCGCCGGTATTATGTTACACATCCGGTTACACCAACAAAGAGCTTGGAACCGAACCCGCCACCCCCCACCCCGGTCCAACCCCCGGTTGTACACATTTAAAGGATTTGTTCATTGAGCATTTTATTTTCATATTCAGAATGTTGACTTCGCGATGGAATTAGAGATAAATATCTTGCTTTTTTGTAATGTTGCCTTCCTGTTTGTAATTTTGAAATTGGAAGGTCGATGAAATTATTATTTTTATGTTTTTCCGGTTGTATAGATATCATTACCTTTTTTTCTATTTATTAGAGTATTATTTTTTTATAATGATTAAATTCTTATATAATACTAATTTAAAATGGTGATTAATTTCTTTCGGTTTGCACGTGTGGAATTTAGTAATTATATTTGATACATTTACAATAAGTACTCTATACGTCAGATAGTTACGTTATCAATTCCTGTCTCTTATTATGTTCTGCTCACTGTTCTACTGTTGCATGGATTCCTACTAATATGAATTAGGCTTCTAATCACCACGTCTTATGTGGGTGAGAAGACTTTACATACGCCCCAAATACTTGTGTGGAGTGATGTGGCTTTAGTGGATATTTGGTTCCTCTTATATAACAAATTCTTTATGAACCGTCAGGTATGCAGATCCTTCAGTGTATTCTTTATGCTGCCTTGGTAAAGCAAAATTGCTTTCAAAATACAATGTTTGATAATATCGAACTAGAGGCATTACTTCCCTCGATCGTTAGAATTATGCCTGTCTGTAGAACGAGGTGACCGCGGTTTGTCAGAACAAGCTTTTCCTCTTATAATCCCGTTAGCATCAATATCCGGTAATAATTTTGCAAAGAGAATTCAAACGAGTTTTTTATTAAAGCGAATATTTAATTTATTTGCACAAAAAAATCAAGTATTTAAACGTACACAATTTGACAGATAAAGATCTGACTCGAATCGTAAATGGATGTCACAAATACATTTATTTGTAAATTGTTTTTTTCTTTACAAATTGAAAAACGCTTGCGGTCACATTTGCTGGGGTTCAGTTTAATTCAAAGTTAATCTAGTATTAGGGGTCCAAAATGGGGTATTAAAATGTGGTCTCGCTTTTTGTATGTGTTTATTGTATTTATATGTTGTGTATTAAAAATAATGTGCATTTTTAGGGTGGCCAGGGATATCGGATTTGGCGGGTTTCGGATACATCTGGGTTACTAATTAACATTCTTATATAAGCTTAGAATGTCATTTTTGTGTTATGTTGATGGACTAGTATCAGTGCAGTTAGTAAGATTTGTGAATTCAGGATTTACATTATAAAATAAGCTAGAAAAACAATGACAGTGAACGAAATATATAAAATAAAAAAAAACAATAAGTTAAAAAATGCAGTTTTAATTTGACAAATTTTAATTATGATTGTCTGTTTAAATTTTCTTTGAGCGGAAATAATGGAAACTGAATATTTTTAATTGTATTTTCCGTTCATTGAATACAAAAAATTACAACCACACAAATATAAAAAATAAAGCGTGCGTAACAAAAGACAAAAATTGTTTTGATAAAATAATAATATCACTTACACACTCTTGATCATTTAAAAAAACATCATTAGAGGACAACAGCAGGGGTTGAGTCCCCCTGGCACAACACTAAGCCATTCCTGCCTCAAAATATTAATATTAATTATTCGAATTATTTTAATCCATAGAGAACATTTATCCGATTTCTAGTTTATTCTAGTGAATAAGAAACACATTTATCGATTAAGACGATTATCATTAATTAAGTAATTTATGAAACATAATATTTTGACAGGTGTCAGATATTCAGTCTACATCTTGGTGGATTATAAAATAAAAAATACGGATATTATTTTGACAACTGTTAACAGGTCCGTCTAATGACCCAAATTGTATAATTATATAAATAAGTGTTGTTAATGTAATACATAAAAAATATTACAAGGAAAGCTAGTTTTATAATAAAATAAGTCCAACGTGGGACGATCTTGATCAAGATCATTGTCTTGAGGAAACGCGACATCACGGAGTAGTATTGCCGTTAATTTCAATTATTATTGTTTGAATGATTGTCCTATTTCACAAATAGACCCTCCTTTAGATCAATCTACATTTTAAACTTCAAAAGTGAAATCTATAAAAACCAGTGTCAAAATATTTTGTTATTCTAACCCCATGGTTTAAAGACAATCTTAGAGTAATTGCCAGTTAATTTAATTGCTACTGTAAGTCGCATGACTTGAGAAATCGTAAACAATTAATCGTGTGATAAGATTGAGTGTTCTAAGAAATTAATGAGACCACAACGCAGGCGCAGATGTACAGACAAATAGATTGCAAGGAAATTAACTACTTTTAAATATTGAATAAAGCGGCGATGGCCTAGTTGGGTGTGGAACGGACTACCAAGACGAATGTCCGCAGGTTCAAAACCCAAGGGCACACCTCTGACTTTTCTAAAATCATGTGTCTATTCTTTGTGAATTTATCGTTCGCTTTAACGGTGAAGGAAAACATCGTGAGGAAACCTGCACATCTGAGAAGTTCTCTATGGGAATTTCGAAGGTGTGTGAAGTCTACCAATCCGCACTAGTTCAGCGTGGTGGACTAAGGCCTAATCCCTCTCAGTAGTAGAGGAGGCCCGTGCTCAGCAGTGGGCAAGTATATAATACAGGGCTGATATTATTATTTATTATGATTATAAATATTGAATATATTTTTGTATTGCATGGAAGTTAAAAACTTCTTTTTATTGTTTTGAATGACGAGACGAGCTTGCCGTTCGCCTGTTGGTAAGCGATGCAACCGCCCATAAGCAGTAAATATACCAACCAACACCTTGAATTATAAAGTATTGTGTGATATTCCACTGAGTTCGACATCCTAACACATGAGATATTAAGTTTTATTATATCCAGTAGTTACACTGGCTACAATATCCTTCAAACTGGAACACAACAGTGAATACACATTGGTGCTTGGCGGCTGATATAGACATTGCGGTTGTACCAACCCAGGTGAACTCTCACATATGAGAGACCTACCACTAATAAATTGTATAAATAAATGTGATATACTTTATATATTTTTACAAGATTATAGGTCACTTGTGTAAGAGAATACCTATAACCTCTACTTTGTCTATGCTGCTAAGCTGTACGCAAGTACTGTGTACGTAATTGTGTACTAGTATAAAGGATGTTATGATTATTGGCAATCATATATCTAATGTTTTGAAGTGATAGGATGTAGTATAATGAAATAATGAATTTTAATTCAAGATTTAATTACTGTTTAAGGAAAGGCGTGGTACTAATGACGAGACGACTTCAAGTGAAAAAAGTTTCTACCATTTCTGTTCTACCTTTCGTGCAAAATTTGACAAATAATATTTTTAGATTACTCTATTACTATAATTGCATCGATTAACGAAAATCAACGCAAAATTCAATTACCCGTAATATCAACAATTAGTTTGCGCGCACGAAGTCAATTGTATGACATTAATATCCCATAATATATAACAGTAAAATCACACTAACTGCATTGTGTGCCGGCAGATGCAGTTAATTCTATGGGTGGTGTATTTTCTTCAAAAGTACTCTCTGTTGTCAATTAATAAAATATTTGTCACATAAATTACTCGACGACAAATGGTTCCGCTCTCATTGTGTTTAATGCATGGGGACGGAGTTCGATGCTCGGTTTGAGGATATTGATTTTTATAACAAATAAAGTTTGAGGAAATTAATAGGTTTTGTTGTTGGGTTGGAAACTGAATAAGATGAAGTATCTACTTTTATTGCTTGCCCCATCGGTATTTGAATGTTGTGTTTGATGGTCTAAGTATGTATGTTATCAAATAATAAATATTACGGAATTCTCATTCTTTATTGTAATAAGTATCTCTAGAAAGCGTAACAGGAAAGACAATACGGTAAACTAGGCTTGAGAAGGAAAAATTGAAATTACTGTGTGTGAAATTTGGTTGATTTTTCATAGCAATACAATTTTTTTGAAAGCCGTTTATAGCTTTCTAGATTTATAATGTAATTAAACTTTAATAAAAAACAAACTGTTTTAATGATTTTATTTAATGGCTTAGTTTTTCACGTTCAATAAATATTACAAATCTTGAGAAAACTATCAAACGATAACGTATTGCAAATGTAATAACCTAATTAAAATTCAATAAATAACAGATGTCCTGATCGATAGGCTATTAATCTTTCGCATTTCATTCGATTACAATACTCATTCGCTTACCTACACTCGCATTATACCATTCGCACTACAATGCACGATTGCAACGATTCGTCGCCGGGGGGCGCGGGGGGGAGGTGCGGCGCGGCAGGGAGGGGGGCACCACAAAAACTGCGCCCGACTTAATTATAAAGAGACAAGAAGCGCCATCAAATAGCGATTCGTTAAATCTACGCTCTGGTGTTAACACCGCGGATGTCCCGTCCCTTTCCCGCCCGTACAGAACGAACAAGGACGGGTATAGTTCGAGCCGAGCGTTTGTTAAGGGGCGGCGTCAAAGATATAAGGTTTAGATTGACTGGGCGTTCTCTATTCTGTGCTTTTTTGTTTGCGCCGAGAGCTTTTCATTTGGTGTCGGGTCGCGCTCGCGGGCGCTCGTCGGCCATGTGTGACTGAGCTCGTGATGTATTGACTGTTGGAGGCTGTCGTGTTGTGAACATGTCGGAGTTGCGAGGATCGCCGCCGTTGTCGCGGAACGCGCTGGAAAACGGCTTCGGAGCGCCGCTGGCCGCGCTCAGCTCGTTGGCGGAGGCGCCTCCTCCAGCGCCCAACCCTCACGGCATCGACCACATCCTGTCGCGGCCGGCGGTAGGATCCAATGTTGGTGCCGGGTTGTTGGCCCCGAGGCTGTCGCTGGCCGCGGCGGCGGCTGGCATGGCGCATTATCTGCAGCACAAGCCGCTCTACTGGCCCGGCTTCCAGGGTCTGGTCTCCAATCCCATGGCCTGGCGTGACCGGTTGCAATCTAGTAAGTACAATTGATATACGTTTGTAAATGTTTTGTTTGTGTGTAGTAACAAGAAATTCTATTTGTATATTTTTTTATTGATTTATTAAGAAAGATATACTAATACAACTAATAAGTACGTTTGTCAGTTCTAGCAATCAATTGTTATTATCTTTTTTATATATTTATTTGGCTTATTTTTTTTTTATTTGTTACAAATATTTACCTTTATTTGTAAATCTCAAATTAATTCATAGTAACTCTTTATTAAAATCAAATTTGCAGATTTCGCTTTTTTTAAAGTCTTTACTGTATTTTATCGACATAAGGAGTTATTTAACTAATGCTGTAAGTTATAATAATTAATCAAACATTTTCTAATGTAATTCATATAAAAGATTTCAACGCGTTACTTTTATTTCTAATGTGCAATTGATAAAACATTATTAATATTATTGATTTATTTAATTGTTTTATATATCTATACCCATCGAGTTCTTTGCAAATAATTATTAATTTTAAACAGTCTATTAGAATGTGACTGTATTAAGGTTTCATTGTTGTATCATAGCATTAATGGTATGAGTTAATCTATTGTAAAATCAAGTATTATTTGAAAGGTAAAATATTTTAATTTACTTGTAATGTCTTATTGCTAAAAAGACTCTTATAATAAATATAATAGGTGGGTACGTGAGTTTTATAGAATTTAATATATGAAAAATGTGCATAAGCGATAGACTTTACAGATATTTTGACACGGGCACGGTAAACTCACTCACCTGATTATACGATTAAAGCATTATAAATATTTTAACAATTAAATAAACCAAATGAATATAATATGAGTATTACAGCTGATAAATATTTTCATCCGAATTGTTTTACCACACAGTAATTATATTTCTTTAACTCTTGTAATAAGTAACGAAGTAAATATTAATGAGAAATAAAAAAGAACTTTATAACGCAAAAAATTAAATAAGCGTTTAATAAAACGGATAGCCGTAAAATTAAATTACTATTTTAAAAGGAAGTATGGATGACAATATTTTTTATATCATTGGATGTTTTAATAGAATTAATTTTATACGTTTTTAACTTTATACATTAAAATTCTTTTCTTTATTTTCCCGTTTTAATATAAATATATTACAGAGGAAATACCTCTTTTAATGTAGTTTTTATTGCGATATAAATTCTGATTCGTTCATTTAATTACCCGTGTGATGTTTTACAGCACATTATAATTGTTGAACCTCGGGTTAAATGATATTAATTAAGTTTAATCGTAAATGAATTATTTAAAACATGCAGAGAACATTTTATATGTTGTTCATGTAATTTATTACATATGAATTTAACATAAGTTTTTTTTACATAATAATGATTATGCAAACGAGAGGCTTTATTGCTATATATATTATGATATTTCTAAGAATGTAAGATATTTATAAATTAATCAATAAAATGTGAATTAAGATAAAAAAAATATTTATCACAATATTTTTACAGTCGAAATTTGCACTTCCTGACCAATTTAATTAATTAAATCAATAAATTATTACCATAAATAGAACCTATTTCCGAAAAATTTCCCCAAAATTTGTTCGCTAAGACGCCGCCGTCGGGCGTCGGCTGGCGCACCGACGGAGCCGAGTTATAGCCTACGTAACGGCCGTTTGCGGCGTTATTACGGCGCGTAACGCGCTGTAACACGTAGAAACTACGTTCAATAGTAATATCAGACGTTTAATAAATATTTATTGGACATGCAAAGGGTTGTGAGGGGATGATTTTAACGTTATTGTGCTGTTTAAAGTTATTACTAGGTAGAGAAGTGAGACATTCGAGGTAGAGATTTTAGGGGGAATTTTTTTTCGTCAAAAATATCAATAAGTAATAAGGTTTGATTACACTAACAGATTTAAATCAATTACTTATAGATAATTAAGTAAATGGAAACGTAGCAAAAATACAGCAAACTATTTGCTTTTCTCGTTTTTCAGGTGTATAAAAATACTTGGGCACGAGAAACCGATTAAGGCTTTTGCCTAGAATTCCATACGCCCTTATACTCTTTCAAAGTAGAGTCGGAGTAACCCACTTTATTAAGTATGTTGCAATTATTTAATTTTTATATCAAAACGAATGACTGACATCGATTTTTTCTTAGAATATTCAGTCCCAAGCAAATTTAGAAAATTCTACGCAAACTTTTAGTCCTCTAAAATAAGGCAGCGATAAAGTTCCCTTTGCTCAACACTAATAAAAATCATGAAGACGATTTATTTTGAAAGAGATAATTATTTAAGATTTGGATTTCAGAATCATTACTAATACAGTTTGAGTTGTTGCTATTGTTATAATATTGCCAGTAGTAGTTGTTTTTACATTAAATAACTTTAACTAAAATATACATTATCCTTTCTTTGCACCTGATGGTTAATGGTAATAAACAATGCTAAAATAAACGCCAGCGCCATGCAACATTTCATTGAATATAACAAAGTTGAGATCTATATAATTTGTCGATATTTTATGGAGAACTTTGTTAATAAAATTGTTAACACTGATTAACATACGATGTAGTACGAATGGCTCTAATGAATATAAAAATTTAAACCCAAGTCTACTAAAATGTAGGTGATATTACAAAATCATGTTCTACAAAGGTAATTTTTTTTTAAAAACATCCATATATGTTCACAAAGTATTTACATAGAATCATAGGACATAATGAAAGTTGTACTATTATTGTATTGTTATAATTTACTTTGTACATTAAAATTTTTGTAGAAGGCAGAAGAAAATGACTTAACCCTACTTTGATTAATAAGTTTATCGGTAAGTCAATTATATGTTTAACAAACATTGTGCCTTTTTTAAAACTTGAAATATGGAACTAAAGGAAATTGCTTTTTTTAGCATCGCTTTCTTTCCTATTATTGCAATTTTATAATATATTGTATGCGTATTTATTAGATTATATATGCAGCAAATATTAAAACTTTATAAAAAGGTTTCTTTATTGATATTTGGCACAAGCACTATGGTACTTCGGGTTGAAGTCCATTCTGGCCAGTAAAAGTACATAATTTTTTTAACATGGAAGCATCAAAAATATATTATATTGATTACAAAGTCACTTTTTATAAAATATCCTTACATAATTGAAAAAATATATAAACAGTTTTATAATCTCAAGAAGGCTTAAACAATATATCACTTAGTAAAAAGTACATTTTATCGTGACATCACTATTATGTTAATATAACACATACTAACATTATTAGCATTCGATAACTCGATGTCGATATGAATAGCACATTAAACTGTCCCTTATCGATACTCGATAATTGTCGATATGCCGTTAATCTGCCCACTAGAGATACAAGCGTAATACGCTCCGCTCCTATTGTTAGATAGTATCAATTTTAATATTAGAACATAGCAATTTTGTTGCTTAGGTGATTAGCCATAATTCAGTAATGCTACATTGGTCTAGTGGTAGTGTATTTAAGTTATGAAACTGGCGAGGTCCTAGGTTCGATAATAATTATGACGATGACTTTTTAATTCAGATATTTTAGATTAACGCTAAATGTATGAGAATATTTTACTATTTGACAAATTTTGTTTTGAACCTTGTTAAAAAACTGTAAGTTTAGGTGGTTATCATTATATTGCGTGTTCACGCTCTTTATTCAACTCTCCCGCTTGTCTCTGTGATTTTGTGTATTAATTAACTAGGATGGATTATACGTCAAATTCTTAGAATGTAGCACATTATCATGCGTTACAACCCATACACAAAGGCCGATAATGTTACGTTCTTTCATGGATGAATATTGATAATAGCGCTATCTATTGAGGAGGTATAAAAAGTAAAAGGTTATGCGATAATCGATGAGGTGAAATTAGCAATTTGTTAGTACTTTCTAATTAGTAACATATAATAATAAATTTCGTATTTTAAGATTATTTATAATAAAATGTGGTAATGACTATTATATAATACTTGCGTACGCACCTAAAGGTAATATATTATTTTGCAATATACAATATGAACGCTAATTAATGTTAGTTATATATTCATCTATGGATATATTTTTTTTTAGTCACGAGATATAATTGGCGATAATACTGACAAATCTCTATTAGATGTATATTAATATTTTTTATTCAAATTATTTATAACTCAATGCTTCTACATGCTAATATATTTTTTCTGATTATAAAAAAAAGGTTGGTAGATGTACGTTTTTTAAGTAACATGTTAACATAGAGAAAAATCGGGGTTCAAATAATAGGACTACAGTTAATGCTCCTTAAAAATACGGTAAAATAATTTTATTCAGCTTGTCAGTCAATTTTGTTCTAAATTGTCTTTATTATTGAAAGGGTGTCAACCTGACAAGCTCTTTGTTATATATTCACAAAGTTTATATTATACTAATATACATTATCATTCAAAGATTTCACGCGCAGAAAAAGACATGCGCAAATAATATTTATCAACGTAGAGCCGCTCTAGACTACGCCACTCTACATTTAAAAGCTCATCCTCTACCATAATTCGAAATACAAAATAAAATAATTAAAAACAATACCAATAAATTTTTCCACAAAATAACACATTTTCAATTTCATTACTCGATAAAGCTGATTAAAGGGCGTCACGATTCGATGATTTTAATAAAAGCGCATTATCCACGCAATATGAGCAGAGCTTATTAACTGATAGGGAACACAAACACCTTATCACACTAGATAAAGTGATCAAGCCGCGTAATGAATGGTCCCAGGCTGGGAATCCGACTGTAGTTGTCCCAACACTGTATACTGATAAATTTGATGTAACTGGGTTATCTTTTGTAGAATTAAGGAGTGTGCCGTGTTAAGTAATTTTGTAATAGACCAGTGGGAAAAGATAAGTTATTTAGTTATTGATAGGTAACAATATTGTAATGTTTGCTTTGATGTTTTATGAGGAATTACTTGCGTATATTAATTTATGACATTCGACGATAAGAATAGAGTGTTATGTACATAGAGTTACATTGCGTTGTTTTTACCCGGGATGCGATAACACGCAATGTAATGAAAAGACGCATTACTAAGTGATAAGAGTGAAGCGCAATGTAAGTAACGCCTATAGCTCTAGTGTTAGCGCACGCGCCCCTGCGCTTATTGTCGCCCTTCAGTTTTTCAAAAAATATTCTTCTCATGACAGTTAATTATATTGTGATTCGTACAAAAGTATTATCATAGAGGTTTTTACGTGCAATTTATAAGGTCTTTGTAGAGCTACGTTTGCTGTTTGTTTAATGTTTCATTATTGATTATTAAATCATTTTCTTTTCAACATTAGAATCAGTAATTATAAAATATATCTAGGGAACAAAACAGTTAAATGAGGGTCTGTCGTGGTCTAATAGCGCAGATAAAGTTCCGCTGCTATATCCCCGTATATTTTGGTGAATATCAACTACTAATGAAAATAGTAATTCCTGAAATATATCAGGTCTCTATCACTCTACCAAACCTCATGTGGCACGTATGTACATGAATGAATGAATCCCTCTTAGCCAAATTTCGGCCACGGTGACTAATCTCAATGGAGATCAGCTAGGCACGCGATACTATAGAGCACAATTTTGTGCGCAATACACAGGTGTTCTCTCTGTTACTTCACTCTCATAGTCCGGTGAGATGACAATCCGACATGACCGGAGAGATCAGGCACATGACCAATGACTTTACGTGCTGTTCGTATTACGATATCACACTGCCAACTTCCCAACTCCGAGCTGCGACTGAGTAATTTTTAAGATGGACCCACTCATATTTTTTTTTGGTTCGACCCGGGATTCAGACCTAGTACCTCAGCGCGGTAGTCGTATTCGTACCGCGTACGCATTACAACTGTCACCTAGGCACTAACATACTGCCCTAAACTCTTTATTATGTTATTTTACTATTAACCATGCCCTATTTTCGAAGAAGTTATGTTATAAAAAAAGAAGATGATTACTTAATATAACGATCACCTAACATTAAGGGCGTTTAGGTCTTCCTTCACTTTAACGCGTGTTAGTATACTTTATATACATAAAAATCGTTATAGAAAAGTCTCAAGATTCGTAACCGTTTATAACTCTATCATCATCTTGCTCTACAATAACATTCAAGCACTGACTCATAAGTATCCAATACACAAAACAATTAAGACAATTATTAAAATCCCAAAATCCGGCGGCGCGGTGCGGCGGCGACTGCGATGAAGTGGGCTATGGGCAGTGGGCAGCGTTTTTTTAATTGCCACCCACAGGGGACGCCGGCATATGTCGCCACGAATTAAAATTCCAGTTATACGTTTTGCAGTTTTCAATTGTACCATGGACGCGCATCGGACAAATTAAATTATTACGGATAGTTTTTGGAGTGTTTTCGTGTAATACTACTACTACTTTCAGAACTACTTTCAGAATGGAAAGAATGACCTTTACAACATAATATATAAGACAATAACTACATAATAAATAAGATGGTATCTACTATCAATGTAATGGTAAGACTAAGCCGAGTGGAGTCTAATAAGAAATCGACTGACGAGAGATGATTACGCTTCGACGGTCGACATATTATGCCGGTCTGTTGGTACCGGATATATAAAGGCTGATCCCGAAACACGACACACTTACGTGGGCCTCTATGGCGAGTTTTAACATCTTGTATACAGTGTTCACTATCTTGGCGGATATAAAATATATCCTACCACCAGCAAAATGGGTGTACTTCCTAAGTGGCTTATTAATATGGCTATAAATCGCATGCAATGTAAGCTCAATGACCCTATTCGAAGTGACGAGGCTGCACGCGCAATGCCTTTATCCGTGGTCCGGCACGTGTCCGCCATTCGTTCGAATACTACATTATTGAGTTAGGTGTTAATAAACTAATGTGCTATTGAGGGCTAGATATTATTGATGTTATTTGTGTCTTGCTTAATTATCGTTCGCTTTAACTGTGAAAGAAAACGTCGAATGGAAATCTACATTATACCTGAGAATTCTCTATAAAAAATTCGAAAGTATGTAAAGTCAGTCATTAGGCCAACGTGGTGGACTAAGGCTTAAACTGTCTCAATTGTATAGGAGACCCGAGATCAGCAGTGGACAATATATAATACAGGGGTGGTATTACATATTTGTGTGCAATATTGCGGAAATCCATCTGAGAACACAAGAAAAATGATTTGGTTTTAAAAACGAAAAAGATCTTTTGTTAAAAAAGTGTATTTTTAATCTGAAAATATAAACTGCCTATTCGTTTATGGTTTTAGCTAACTACATATTTAATTACATCAAACGGTTCAGTAGGTCAGCGATGATTGCAAACACACATCATTAATTTTGCATTTATATTGTGTACCTAGACGCATATAAAATAATTAAATTCCCAAATATTAATGCCGCCAAGCGACGGGATACTGAAATCCGACTGAAACGCAATCTCAAGTCTAATGAAATTAAATTAAGAATAATATAATTGGAGAAGGCGCGGCCGCGGGCGCAGGGGGGGGCTACCACAGCGTTTATTTTGTGTATTCTTTAGGTGTAAATATATATTTAAATATAATGTATTATTTTATAGAAATGGTTATTTTATAAAGAAGAAATTATATAGAAAGTATAAAGCATTCATTAGTTTTTACTAAAGCGTTTGCGAAGCTTAAAAACAACTTTTTCATTAGATTTAAGGAAAACCATCGAAAATTTATTACAGATTGAATTCTAGGTTTCATTAACAGACGTACATATAAAATTTTTAAATGCAATCTAATATTATATTGCAACTATAAATATTGTTACTTATGCTTATGTTCTTTTAAAACCATATTTTACGAATTATCATTATCGCTTCAGTAAAAATGATTTTTTTTTTTAAATTATTTATTACTTAAAATTATAAAAAGATAAAAGTACACCAGGTAACCTGTAGCATGGCTTCATGATGTACTCATATAGATTCTAAAGAGATACCAACTCAACACAAAGAGATTGTAAAAGCCACAAAACTGTTCCGAGCAAGTGTGTTAGTGCTGTGTAGATGTCTAGATAGGGAGGAATGACCTAGACTGCACCGCTGTTGTGTAGATCGGACATAGTTTCCTTTAGTTTCGAGTACGTAACAGACCAAGTTTCTGGCTGGTGTAGATGTTTGAACAATAATGGCTCTTTACCTACTAAGTATTTATCTAATTTTGATTTGTACAAAAAATGACACAAGATTCTAGTATTTAAACATATTGAACACAGATTAAGGATAGGACATTTAGAAAATACTGAGATGGTTATTTTCTTAGATACTGCAGTGCTTATTATACTGTAATTTATATTATATAGTGTTTTGTCTACATTTTTAGAACTATTTTAGCGCCACATGAATGAAGAAAACACAAAATAATATTATAAGATTATAACTACATAATATTTACAGTGTAACTGGATTACATATGTAGTTAAGTACGCATAATTTATCCAGTACAAAATTAAAAATCACAGCGCATTTCCAATATAATGAGATAATATAGCCGTATGGTTGATATGTCGATAACAGAAGTGGACATGCAATACTGCTGTTTGATCCACCGACGCTACAATATGCTACGGCTGGATGTAGCGGGCTACGGCGTAGGCTTGCTACATGCGACGATGGGTTTCATTGTGAAAATATTTTTGAAGATATTTGAAAATAAGTTATTGAATGAATTGTTTTATACGTAATAAAATAATTTACCACATAACATATTATTATATTTACACTCACAAATAATTTTATTTCATGAATCTTGAACGAAGTATTGCAATATATTATTTTTTTAATCATCGTTATATACCACTATATTAATTACTTAGTAAAGAATATTACTGTTCCAAATTCAAAAACCGACATTAATTCCATCCGCACTGGTTCATATGCGCCAGGCCTTTCGTTATCACTGGCCAGTTGGTACGCATGTCACACTACACGCCTGCTATCGCTTCATTACAGCGATCGCCGTGTCCTGATATCTGGTAATGATCGCCGACATTATTGCGCGTGTGTACTTTGCTGTTGGCTTTGATTGTATAAGTATAGGCATAATTTTGTGATATTATGTTATGTATATATTTTAAAATAATTAATAATTACAAGCAGTGACAGATATTGGAAAATGAAAAGTGATAATAATATGCAGTTAAATATTGATATAAACAAAAATAAGCAATAAGCATTTATATGTTTTACTTTATAACGCAAGATAATTAAATAACTTATACCATTAATATAAGTGTAAAATTCGCTAATTAATTATTTTTCTATGTGTGCAATTACCCCTAAAGTGACAATTATACAGTCCCGTACCCCATTAGGACTAATTTATGGCAATCATCATTCCAATTTCAAATTAATTAACAAAAAGAATCACAGTATTATTAAATTTGATTTCTCATAAAAACACTGGCTGAAATGTTCTTAAGCAATATTCAGCGGAAGCGAGTGATAAAAAACTGATGAGGCACAGCGTTATGAACAATAAATATCGGACCTTTATCGTGAGATAAAATTGGGGTACAATGGCGCGTAAGAATGGAAACGCAGCAGTCTATATCCTTCGCAAACGTGCAAAACACTGCGTAAATCTGACGTCAGATGGGGTACAATGTTGCCTTGTTTTTATTTGTTTGGACAGTTTATATGCGTGACTTAGAGTTTTAGAATATATAACCGAACTTGGGAATCTCTGAATAAAATTTAACAGTGTTTTTTACGGATACGGATTTGCGTATCGTATAAACAGGAATAGTAATTGTAGTCACTCGTCATGAGACTTATAAACTTAATTTGTACATCACGAGGAAGATTCCGCCAAACATCTCTGTCCCAAAGCACCCCTTTACCCCACGAAGGCATAATGATGCGTCTAATAAAGACATAGAAACATAATCGCGCGAACAACTTTGACAATGACAGGCTCGAAGCTCAAAAGCACACCCAAGCGTCCCAAAACAGGCAGGCAATTAAAACCATACACGTACCAACTTTATTTTGACGTGTATTCTTGTAGAACAAGTTTGGCGCGGTAAATATCGCGAAGTGTCTCCCCTCGGGCGGCGGGGGGTGAGGTCGGCAGTGGGCGGGGTGGGGTTAAATGAGAGTAGGATTTATTTGTAGATGATAGAGCACAGATTTCGTGCGGTACAACGTGTTTGTTGTGTAGACAATTGTATGAATTAGTTAGAGTACGTGATACATACGTTACCTTGAGTGCCGTGATTAATAATGTAAGAGCTTTGTTTGTCTAGTCTGTATTGAGATTTGTACCCACGAGTTATTGTTAACCGCATTTTGGTTAATGCTTTTATTCGTTTTCAGGAAAATATTTGAATGAAAATGTATTTTATTTTAATGAAATGAATAAAAGACGTGCCTGAACGAACATCATTTACGGTTATTTCTCCAATTGTAAGATATTGAACAAAAACAATAGTTGGACACAACAAAGATAGTTTATATTTCTTTAAAGTGTTAACAACAATTCCCACACTTATCTAATTTGCTTTTCTTAAATTTTGTCGCCATTATCGTACATGTATGTCTCACCAGAATATGAGAGTGAAGTATGAGAATACACTTGTGCACTATAATATCGCCTGCGTAGCTGATCTCCGTAGAGATTACCCATCGTGGCCGAAAATTCGTCTAGGACGATTCATTCATTCACATGTTGTATCTAATACCGTTTTTGTTTGAGTTATATTTAATCATATTCCATTACACTCACACATTCTAAATCACAATAAACTTCAGTTGAAATAGTTAAATTTGTTTACCCCTAAAAACAAAATATCTAACTTTATCACCATAAAACCTCAAATACATAACGGTCCCTTACCCCAAAAAAGGCAAGAGGCTTCCCGGGACCACGTTAACGCATCCCCGCCGTTCGCTCCTCGTTAGGCCCCTACAAATTGAGACACGGCCGTTAGCGGGGGAGTGAGGTGGCATGGGGTAGAATGGGGCATGTGGTTACGCGAGACACGCGCCGGTACGCGTCGCTAAAAGCGCACAGATTTTGTGAGATTTCATGCGGGTTACTGTTTTTAATGAGCTAAAATGTTTGAGTTTTTATTTTAAGTGGTAGCTTTGTTATACGTTATAAAATATGTATTAGTATGTTATGAGTATGTAGTAATAAAAAATCTGATTTTGATTACGAAAATTGCAGTGAAGAAATGATCTTAGGATATATAAATAATTTTTTGAAATAATTGCTGAAATGAACTTGTTTTAAAATTTCTATCTATGTTTTAGGAGTATAGATATAATGTTGAGTCATTTATCAAATCGGAACTTTTAACTTATCTCTCGGTGGATAAAATTGAAAAGTGAATAAAATTATAAATAAAATAAAACGATTATATAACTATTCTATTGACATATTTAAATCATTGTGCGAGCATGTGTGCGACGAAAAGTGATTTTAATATTTTATTAGATACGAAAATACTACAATAGTAAATTGCTAACTGCGGAAGTAATTGGATATAATGTAATGATTTCGTTGATCATGTAAAACACGCGCAAACATACACGCTTTTAATCCCCGTATGGGTAGGCATTCATTGTTCTCCGTGCATATTCCATCCCGTGATGTGATAGAGAACGAGCCTATCGCCATAACGGGCACAAATTTCCAGATTCTATGCTGATACACAAAACACATATTAAAATTCCATACTTTTTACTCTAGCACCATTTCGCAAATAAGTCCCTATCACAGTATTAATTTCAAAATCATTTTGACTTAAACAATACCAAAATACGTTATCACCAAAACTACTGGACACCAAAACTAATATCCCCATACAAGTCTAATGCAAATGTCAGTTTGCTGCGGCACAATATTAACAGACAGCGGCCTGCATAATGCATGCCGTCCATGCCGCAGCCGCTGCAATATGCCGCCGGCAAAAACTACCGGCCAACACTCTCATATCGAACTTTAGTTGACCAACTTGTTTTTTACTCTATTTTACAGGGTGATTTATTGAAGTTTTTCGGATGTTTGCTCTTTGGAAGTGGTTTTGTGATGGTCGGTTGGTTTTGGAGATTCTTGGATGGTTATATTATAGTGTATGTGTGCAATAATGTAAATTAACCGTTTTATTCTAGTTACAATTTAATTAAAATATAATTTATTGATAGAGTTAACATGCCTACAGTTGTTTAAGTATATGTATTAAGATATAGATTGTTCTACTATAATATTCCTCAAACGTAAAGCAATTTCTCGTCTGATAACCTAAAACCTGCGTTCCTGGATGGGATTGCCTCGGTGGCGTAGTTCTACTGCATGCGCGGTATGACAGCGCTCTGAGGTCCTGGGTTCGAATCCTGGGTCGGGCAAAGTGATATTTGGGTTTTTCTGCTCAGTATCAGCCCGGAGTCTGGAATTTGTGCCCGATATGGCGATAGGCTCGCCCCCTATCACATCATGGGACGGAACATACTTGGCGAAAAGTGGGTGCCTCGGTTGCGCCTCTGCATACCCCTTCGGGGATAAATGCGTGATGTTGTGTGTGTGTATAACCTAAAACCTTCCGCGTTCATTCTAAACTCGACAAATGAAACAATTTAAACGTTTTAATATTTTATTGTGACAATGAAACTCTATTAAAATAAAGTATTGGAACAACTTACCCCATAAACTATATAACAACGTTATATCTGCCAGTACGAGACATATAAATCTAATGTGCCGTAAACACCGACAGTATTGTAAATAATTCATCACATGCACATAATATATTGCAATAATTTTTGTGCCTTAAGTTGTTTGCTCGTAAATACTTCTACATGTTTATTTATTATTTACTTTTCAGAGATATTGCTTTTGTTATTTGAGATTAAGATGAGGTACAAAAATTATGGGGTCAATGTAAGGCGCTGCGCAGATGTGTCAACTGTTTTGGGAACAATACACTACTGTAAATATGTCAGTTCAAGTAACTGAGCAAATACCTATAATATTTAGTGTTATCGGATACAAATTAGTACCCTCTACGTGGCGCCTAATTTCTTCTAATGCTGACATCCTCAATATTGATGTTAGCATTAATTTCCACTATTTCATGTTAGTAATAGTAATTAATCTTGGAGTTGTGACGGCTATGTCAAAGTATATTCACTGTTTTCATTTCGGTTGTCGTTCAACGATTTATTTATTTCAATAAAATACAACCACATCATATATATTTGAAACATCTCTTTAATATACATCAAGTATTAACCATAATAACTGGAAGTAGTCTGAAAAATAATGATTATGAAAAAACAAAATCTTAATATATTTAACAAAGGTTTGCAGCGCGTAGTTGAAAAAATGGTAAATAAATAAATGTCGGTATGTACTGTAGTACATTTTTTTAGACAATTATATTTACAACTAACCGGAACCGCACAAACAAATCTTTAAGAAATCAATACCTTCTCTACTTTCGACTCTACCTTTCATATCAAATACATAAAAGCTTAACATCAGCACGAATGTCATTTAAAACATACATAAAACATAATACCCCATGAAACACTGTCGTAGATATTTTTCATCGCGTGTTATGATGAAGCCTGCGGCCCGGAGGAGGCGACCCCCCACCGGGGGGCTAAAAATGAAAATAATGATGAAAACGTCGACGCGATGACAAGGGGCTGTTGGAATCGAATACAACTTTTGTATATCAAATTAGACGGACATTTTGAATTGCACGGAATATTTGATATGTATCTCTTGTTAAAAGGGAATTTGTATCGTGTTTTTATGTAACTAAGTGTTGAGAATAGCGTGTTGCTTGTTTGAGTTACTTCATGACAGCTCATTAATTACAAATACTAGATGGCAATGCATTTACACCATCACAATAATATGAATACTATATCACCGGATACATACATAGACCATGCATTAGTATACTAAAGTGTTCAAATATTTTAAATGACTTCAATAATTAGACCACGATCTAACTGCTATACCGAAGGCCTTTAACGTATTTCATTTAATTCCAAAACTTTAAACAGAGACATAATACTATCCTTTGTTCCAGTGAGCAACGGAGCCCTAAGCGCGTGCGCAGCGCAGTCAGGCGGCATGGACAAGGATGGCAAAAAGAAACACACGCGGCCCACGTTCAGCGGGCAGCAGATCTTCGCGCTCGAGAAAACCTTCGAGCAGACCAAGTACCTGGCCGGACCCGAGCGCGCGAAGCTGGCGTACGCGCTTGGCATGACTGAATCGCAGGTTAAGGTAAGGATATATAATTAGATACTGATAGGATATGCGTAGTCGTGTCAATGATTATTGTACAGATGGAAATCTGCCATAGTTTCATAATAGTGGTAGGACATTTGTAGCCTAGGATAAAGACTATTGTTGAGTGTAAAGAAAGAGTAAAACAGTCATTAGTGGTCCATATAAGCGTGTCGCGTTTCGAGATTCGCTTGTGTATATCTGTCTTCGAACAGACTGGTATAATTATGTTGACTGGTAAGGGATAAACATCTCTCTTCAATCTATATACTCTGGCAAGACAGTGGAGGCAATTTACTTGTTTTACACCGCAATAATGAGCGAGCGGTAATGTCGATTCAATAATATTAGCTATAATGTAGATATCTTAATAAACAATAATAAAATAGCGTCCTCAGTACGTTAGGCCGCTCGGTCACAGAACATATAAACTACCGACACGGCGAATCAATTAAAAAAATCAATAAGCCAATTAAAACAGCTACCGCATACGGTCGGGTAGCGGCACCGATGCGCGACACTCGTCCCGCGCACTATAATCCGATTACACAGATTGAAAACTCAATCACTTAGCCGAGCCGGCGATCAAACGCCACGCTCTATTACTGCAGATTAAGCCGACATGTGGACGTGGACTTTTGTTTTGTACCGACGGTTAAAATGACTCATGATATTTTAGTACGGGAATTTGTTTTGATTTAGAGGTTATGTTTCAGTTTGTTGCTTTGTGAGTGATTTAAAGTATTTTATTATATGTTTTATGTTGTGTGAATATATTAGATAACTTATATATAGACTATTATATAGATAACACAACAGTAATTGTTTCACCTATTTAGTTTTTGAACAATGTGGATAATATTATAATTTCATGATTATTATTATTAATTTGTTTCTTTGTACAAGTGTATTTTTAATTATGTTTATTTCGCTTATTAATAAAATGCAATCGATACGTGTTTCAAAGAACCTTAATAGTACAAATGTGCAGTTTGCAGTGCAAACAATTACTCTGACATACTTACAATACTTGAACAAAATTAGAAGTAACATTAGAATAATCAATACAACACCCCATTCAACTAAACACATCATAACGTATTTCAATTAAACCAAACACACGGGATAGGCGTAAAAAGGCGCAGTTATAGAACTAATTAGGGTGTGAGAGGGTGCGGTGAGCTGCCGCTAAACGGGGGCTCGCAGGGGCCGCTGGAGCGGAGGGGACGACAACAGCGGCCCTCACCCTGTGGTCACGAGATGCCGAGATAGATTGAAATTGTTTTATTTTGGTCTATTATTTTATTTAGAACATTGGACTTGGCACTAGTCTAAGTTTGGTTAAAAGTCTACTAAGTGCTTAATAAATAAATTGGATTAGTTTTTGTAGTTGTTTTGGTCGCTTTAAAACTACAGTTGGGTATAGTGTTATTTTTAATTTTTAACTTACAAATAAAGTCAACTATAAAGTCTATTTGATTCCAAACTAATTCTGTTATGCTAGTGATTCATGTACATTGCAAATCCTAATTTTTACTTAAATCTTTTTCATACGCTTACCAACGCAACGTTTTTCTTTTTAATAAATACTACAGTATTAAGATACTAATAAATATAAAAATACAACAATTTTATAAAAAAAAAGGAAATATATCCATCTGATCTAATATTTAAACATCGCTTCCTAGTCATAAACTGTAACGATACAAAGCGCTAACATTTTACGACTACATTTATAAGATGACAAACATTCGGCCGACTCCTGACGATACATCAAATCCATTAATATCATTATGTTCAGTTGATTTCACTCGCAAACTTTCACTAACGCTCCCCTTGAATGATGTGAGGTTCGCTGCACGCGTGCAGGCTGGTTTTATAGGATTTTTTTAGGTTATAGAGTGGACACATTAAACTGAGAGTCGATGGAAAAAATTCTATGATTTTATTTTTATTCCAGTTATTTGCGTAGTCAGTGTATATTGAAACCCTTTAAAAGCGTATATTAATAAATTGAGTATTCAGACATGGTCTTTGTTATAAAATAAAATAGCCGATAAAAAATTTATTCGATTACATTAAGAATTCTTTGCACAGTTTAATATCATTTCATCTTCAATCTTAAATTTTAATATCAATTTTGATTCGTATAAAAATAATGTTTTCTATAAAAATGCTTTTTTTATTTTATAATCTCTCCCTAATTTTGCGTTTATGATTCGAATTGATACATCAGTTTAACAAATCAGTCCACCGTCAAGCCGACTGACTGCGTGTGCACCGCCTTATTATATAATGGCACGTATCACTTAGTGTAATACAATTTGTGCATTAAACGCGTCTATAGTCAAAGTACGCGACGAAGGGTGGCGAGTTACTGTGCCTTTCTGTATTCAAAGTCATATATCTTCAGAATATTTAAACTTGTTACGGATGAGTTGTGAAATATACGAACGTTATAAATTATTTTTGAGATTTAATATTTGGCGGGATTCATTAAATTGCTAAGGAAGCGCTTAATATATCAGATTTTATAAAGATATGTGCGCATATAGTTGAGGTGTCGAGTTTCAGAAATAAAATTATAATCAGCTTCATCTAAACTATAATATAAACTATAATGCATTCTGGAAAAAAACCAAAAGCTCACTATAAAAGCCTTCAATCAAGGATCAAGCCAATCCATAAAGCCCAACACAATCCACAAAAGCTAAATACGCGTCACACAACAAACGAATGCTTTCATTCACAAATTGGGCTCAAAAGGCATCGCCATGCTCAATTACGGGACAAATATAACTCAAAACCATCTACAGGATGTTCAACCTTATTCCATTGAAATAGAGATGGCAGTGGCGGTACTGGTAGGGTGGTAGGAGCTTTCAATTCCCCGGCATCGATGTCATAGCTCGTTTAGCATTCGATAAAATTAATCCGAAGGGAAGATTAACATCGTAAGGGTGCGTTATTTACACACGTCTAGGGCTGGTATTTTTTTTGCAATGTTAACGGCCTTTATATTTTTAATGCTTCACTGATAGACAGAAGGCGCTTCAAATTTCCTATGATTTGGGAGTTAGGTTAGGTTATGTTGTATTGCCACATGCATCTTTCATACAAATACTACGTTTTATCGTACACCATTTTAAATTATTTGAAATTCCATTAATATGATATTCTTATTTTAAATTTAATGTAGGAAAACATCTTCCTAATAACCCTAATTACACTGTGAAATGAATAAAACAATGTTTGAAGGTTATCTTCTTCGTGCCAACCCTACACAAGGGCGCGTATGTATCAGAGTGCAGCGGTGCACAGCCCTTAACGCAATCATCCGCGACGATTGTTTGCACCACTATATATCATTAATATAACGCTTATTCCCTTTTGTTCCCTTTAATCAATAGAATATTTAAGCCGACTCATTTATGAATGTCCGCACGCCTACTTAAAGGGTAGGTAGAGACGTAACTCGTACACCTGCGGTTTGTTGTTCTGGGTTATTTTATAATTATTCACGAGGCGAGCAATGATATACATCACTCGTCTGATATTAAGAGGCAGGCCTTCTTATAAACAGTAGCAACATCACTGACATATTGATAGAAAGCACTGCGGGACATTTCATTGCGCATGTCACCCTGCGATATAAACCCATAAGGAGTCTGCCCATTATACTGTTCCATACTATGACCGTGTTAGGAACGTATCAGACAAAAATATATCCTCTGTATTGAAAAGTGTGAGTATACCCTATAGACCGTTCCGTCACCGACCAACACCATCACGTATCATGCACGGACCGTCAGCAATTGTTGGCGAGAATATTTTGTCGAAGCCGCTACGCTACAGTCACTAATGCCGGGCACCGGCTATGTATTGAAAAGTGTGAGTCTATACTCTCTACACCGTTCCGTCACCGACCAACACCGTCACGTATCATGCACGGACCGTCAACAATTGTCAGCGAGAATATGTTGTCCGTGCCGCCTGCTGTCACTAAACCCGGGCACCAGTACGAGGCATTTTTAATATGTTCTAGTAGGCATAATAGTCCTTGTTTCTTTTCGTGCCTGACATGTTTATAGCACGGGCATGATACGATCCGGTTATGTGAGCAGACACGTGAGGGGCTTTCACAATGTAACGTAAACGCTAAACGTTGAATATAAGACGACTAAAATCAAAAGCCAATCTTCCAAATAAATGGTAAAGAAGAAGACGATATGCACTGACGGTCTTATCCTTAACTGGCAGATAAAATTTTGTTGAACTTTATGGAACAGACCGTAAGTGTCAAAATATACCTCGTAATGATTGTTTTTTTACAATTCTTAACTTTACTAGCTATGTTTTAAAGTCTACAATTTTAATTATAAAACTCTAATATTAAAGAATTTATTTAGCCACAGCTAAGCCGATAATCCTTAGATGGAATGGATGGTTGAATCCTTAGGTGGACGATCGCAACTTTTACTATTATTGCCTGTAATATATTGCTCTATGGTGCTGCTATAGTGTAGAGATATGCTATGAGCCGCGATGATGGGAAACGTAATTAATTTATGGTCGAAAACAATAAACTTACCATATTTTTTTTATAAATACCTGAGCAATTGTGAGTGCAACTAGAGAATGCTAGAGAATTACTAAAATGAGCAAGAAACTAAGCATCTCATTTCGTAATGTAAGGTGTGAGACTGGACTCTTTATTAAGGCGCGTTTTTAGGTATGTGTATGTGTTTTATTACTAAACCTGTTTACCTTGTAAAACTTCGTTGTTAGTTCACGTAAGACAGCATGATTACCACACAATTCAATTAATCATCACATTATTAAAATGATTATAACAGTTATGTAAGTATTACCAAGAAAAGTATTGACACGTAATCGCTTCTAACGTAGTTTGTACATATTTTTAAAGTAGAAAATCGCAAAAATGATTTTATATTAAACTATTTCAATGTTAAAATCCGGATTATCTTTAGTATTTATAGATGATAGAATATCCTATATGGGAACTCATAGCTAATTTGTTACCCTGAAAAGAAAGTCTCAAAAATACTACCAAAATGTTTCAAACATCACTGGTCAGACTAATTGTTTCAAAGCGTTTATATTTCATGCATCAAAATATTTTTTAATCGCATAATGAAGCGTAAAAAAGATAAAGGCGACACAAATGTTGAATGCATAATGTGCCACTTAATAAAACGTGTTTTGTTTATGGACACCCCTCGTCGGGGGCTGGGGGTGCCCTAGCCCTAATGACGTCACAGATAAGATAAACGACCATTTAAAATCATGTAGATTACTATTGATAGACGAGTGAGAGAAATATGGTATTGCTAGCTTTTAAAAGTAAATTATACAATGTGTATTAATATTTTAATTTTAATATTCATTGCGTTTAAAGTTTTTATTTTTTAAATAGTCGACTCGTTTCTTTACTTTTATATTTTTTTATTTCCCCCCTAATCCGTTAGACTAAACAAAGTTAATTATACCTTTATACAAAACATATAAAAACTCAGAGCAATCAAAATAAAGTTGTGCAATAAAAAGGGAAAGGTAATATTAGAAAGTGAACACTTACCGACAAAAATAAACAAATAGAAGTTTTTTTTCACCACTGGCAACCCAGAAATGACTGCACAGCGCCGTAACTACAGCATATTAAATTGCATGATGGATGACACTATAATTTAATATTAATGTGTTTTGATAAAACGTTATTATAGACGCGTGAAATCGCGCGAGTTTTTTAATTCGTTTCAATTTTAATATTATAATTTGATTATAATATGCGATGGGAGATGTTTTTATCCCCTGGTATGGTGACATCGCGTTGTTTGATGGATTGTGTCATACTATTTATGCATTTAGAGCAGATTTATGATCAATAATATTATTATGAAATATTATCACCTATTGCATCGTTTAATTTAAAATTTGTATACGACAGAGGATTTTGATTGATTTAGTCCAATTAATTGGCGAAATTTTTAAGCTCTGGCAATACTATAAACCATAAATAAGCTACTTTTCCCAACCCTACATTTGGTCATATTTATTTTACCCAATGAAAGCGTAGGGGGCAATTAATAAAATTGATAGACAATAAACAGAGCGATTGGTTGCGATCGCTCCTGCCCTACAGTTGTTAACGTGCGCCAATCATTGAGAGCTCGGGGTAAAGGGGAAACGCCCACGGA
This sequence comes from Manduca sexta, assembly GCF_014839805.1. Taxonomy (NCBI): domain Eukaryota; kingdom Metazoa; phylum Arthropoda; class Insecta; order Lepidoptera; family Sphingidae; genus Manduca; species Manduca sexta. The sequence continues at coordinate 908,178 of NC_051120.1, forward strand.
CTACTTAGACCTATTTTCAGCGCACTAGAAATGGGTGGACGTTTGATGATCTAATTAGAGGTTTATTTTTTAAATAATATTAATCAGATTTATAGGGTCATGCTAAAAATTCAAAGGCTAAAATGCAGACTATCAGGCGACAAAATATTTTCAAATCAGTAATGTATAATATATACCAGGCCTGTATTAGCCTGTATTATTCATTGCCTATATTCATTGACTGAGTGGGTTTGGGTCTTAGACCATGACGTCGGCCTACTGCGGATTGACAGTCTGCATAAACCCTCGAAATTCTTATGGACAATTAAAGAGAACGATAATTGATTACGATAAACAGGATTTTTTTATTACTATTTTTATAGAATAAAAAAAACATGTAAATTCGAAAATTCAGAAGTGTGTGATTTGGGTTTTCATCCTCCATAGATTGTTTAGCTGGACTGTTGTATTCTCAACTAAGCTATTATGCAGGTAATAAACCTAGTAGGTATTTGTCTTTTCACATACGATCATATTCTCGGAGAACTAACACGTGTTTTTCTAATGAAACAAAATCACATAAATTTCAATTTCTTAACCTGAAGTCCGAATCCATTGGTTTTACCATCTAAGTAAGGCCACTATCTCGATGACGTCATCGAGTCAAAGAAACTGTCTAAAACAAACAACACAACGAACAGATGGCAACATCGACCGGGATTCGATGTAGAGACTAATTGTTAGCTATTAGTGATCACTGGCTGTCAACTGACCTGCCGATTGATGACACTCAACCCCAATCTATTTTTAACCTTACACTCATAGTTATAGAGTTGTTACAACCAAATCCATTTTCGACATCCGTTGACACGTCTGTCCAATCAAATTTGAAACATATTGCATTGGATGTAGAGTTGGGAATGGATGACGGCAGTGTTCCCAATATCTGTTGTACAGATTTGACCTCCGTATTTGTCATCAGTTTAATCAGAATGATAAACAAAATAGCTTTGGATGTACAAATAGGTGTGAATTATTGACGTTTTGATGTATGTAGTTTTGGTATGGATTAGTGTGAGTTGAAATAGTTTATAAATCATACAAAAAATGGACGTGTCGAAATAAAATATTTTTTTTGACGAATCGTCTATTTCGATAGTAATATTGGCTTCCTACTGAGTGGATACTGGAACCTATATTTTGGTTATGGAAAATTTTATGAGCTACTTTTGCACATTTTTTAGTATAATCAGTTTGATGAGGAAACATTATACTTGGACACCGAATGTTGAAGTTGTAGATTTCATTCCTAAGGCAGGCAATGAAAAATGCATCTTTCGATTTGAGAAGGAAAGATCACTCGATAAAATCCTTAAAAATATCCAGCGATGGGTTTTATAAAGACCAGGAAAAGAACAATATCGACTTTTATAAAAGTTTAAAGTATAACATAAATACTTTATCATTTTAAAAGAAGCATAAATATGCAAGAAAGGAAAATATATTTTATAATATCAACTGAAATTCAAAATTTAAATTTAATGCTATAAAAAGTGTTGACAGTACCATTCACTCACGAGTGAGGTGTGAACGAATGGACACACCTGGTGTCTGTGGATAAAGCTAAGCCCTAATGATGGAAATATGAGGGGAACCAGCGGGATAAACGCTAAGTAAGTAAAAAACTGAATAAAAAGATTTAGCGAAAATCAGAAATGAACCTGTGTTTTTGTCATACTTATTGTATTATAAGGGTGATAATAATATAATTTTCTTGGCTCCTTTTATACGATTATAGTCTTTCATGAATATTTATGCACGCTTATATCTAAAGAGTAGGCAGAATTTCAATTACATTTTCTAAAAGAGTTTCTGAATCGTCATATTAGGTATTTTAATCTATAGTACTATATATAAAGTTGAAAAGTTTGATTGTTTGAACGTGCTTATCTTAGAAACTACTAAATCGATATTAATTTCATTTCACTAATAGAAAGCTACATTATTCTTGAGTGCTAAAAGCTACTTCTATACTGGGAAAATATAAAGCAGGATTTTTATCCCAGAAAATATTTTCACGCGGGCGGAGTCGCGATCTAGTTCATATAGAGCACTGTATATTCGTATTGGATCTAAAATAACTACGATCATCATACTAATCAATTCCAAAGCCAATAAGACACTTCATCTACTAAAACTTATAGGCATTACAAGATTTATCAAGTGATGTATACATACATATGCATGTATGTACTACCCTACAACGTTTCGAACATAATCATCTCATTCAATAACATACAATAGTAAACCGAATTAATCATGTGGGTAATCCGTAGAAAATCAATTTCCCATTTCGGACACAAGATGTCGCTGTACCGAGGGCACATAATCAGCGGCAGGCGGCGGCGATATTAAAAAACAATCAGCGCCGCATTACCATCACAACGGCGCTAATTCGAATGATCGAATGTTTGTTTACGATTTATTGATTAGTTAGTATTCGCTCGCGGCTTCACCCGCGTGAAAAGCCATTTCCAAAATGAAAATGGAACATTCTAGGTAGAAAGTAGCCTTCGTAATTCGGGAATTACGCTAACTTTCACAAAGTTTCATCCAAATTTACTGATTTAATGAGCGACTAAGCATTACATAGTTATTCGCTTAGGACTATATGATACTAGTGACCTGCCCTGGGTTCGCTCGGGTAGCACTAATTATCTATAGCCAGATTACTTCTGGTGGTCTAATCGCTGCCAACTTCACAGAATCATCCGCTAGGTTTATAATAAAATTACCTAGAATTTCATTAAAATCGCCGCCGTTTTTGAGTCGATAGAGAACATACACACACTCATACATATAAATAGATAAGGTAACATTATTAACCAAACCTTTCGCACCTCCAAAATGATAACATAAGAGTAAACGAACTGTAGCAAGACGCGCAGGGGCGGCGCCTATAAAAATGCAAATGGCGGTGTCGACAAGGGATTTGGCGGTATCAATCACGCACTCCTTATTATTGCGGGATTCGTGCGGGATTCGCCACGTTTATTGTTTCCGAGGACCGGGACAGTCCCGGATTACCGGTTTGTTTTGGATGTAAATATTGGTTTGCATTTTGATATTTAAATTATGAGTTAGATATTTGCTTTCCAGGGTTCCAACTCTTCGGCTCTCCTCTAGGCTGTTTCCCTGTAATGCCCGGAGCACATTCCTGATTATTTTGACATTGTGTTTAAGGACAGTGGAGACTACTTGATGCTAGCACTACGCTTGGCGTATTTTAATGTTTGTGTTATTTAACCAATGCAAGATAAACTTTTAATATAACGAATACAAAGTCAATATTGCTATGGCCAATAGTCGCAAATATTTCGACAAAAACGCTAAATGTATTGCCATTATATTAGGTGCCTATTCACAGGGCGACTGGCCGATACTTGAAAAAAAGCATACATTATAATCTTAGTTAAAAGTTCGAACAATGAAATGATAATATATTTGCACCATTTTTTTCCTTTCTTAAATTTGGAATAGTAAATATGCATGTATAGTATAATAGTCTTTAAAAATAAAAGTATTCTAGTAGATTAAATATCTCGATTAAATGATTATAGTCTTTGTTTCAACTTTACACGCAAAAATGATGCTTAAACAAATATACCTAAACGCGTATAAATTGTGCGAGTGCGTATAGATCGTACATACCGCTTATTTACATATACATTGGGTATAAATCTGTGAGGATCCCTCCGCCCTCGTGTTGAGAGGGATTGAGATTCCTCACGTCATTCCAGGTACGTGGATTAGTATGTACCTTTTACAATGTATGGAGATTTGGCAAGTTGAGAATTGTTGATTTTTTAGGAAAGATGGTGTTTGATGATTAGGATTTTTAATTTCATTTGCGTTTATTTTAGGCATTTTTACTTGCAAGGGATACATGTTTACGAAAAACTACCTTCAAAACGTCCCATTTTTTATAGGCTATATTCTAACCTTTTTTTTTATTGCTTTGAATGACGAGACGAGCTTGCCGTTCGCCGTATGGTAAGCGATACGACTGCTCATAAACAGTATAAACACCATCCAACATATTGAATTACAAAGTATTGTTTGGTATTCCACTGCGCTCGCCATCCTGAGACATGAGATGTTAAGTCTTATTGTGTCCAGTAGTTACACTAGCTACAATTTCTTCAAAGCTGAACACAACAGTAACTTCACACTGCTGCTTAGCGGCAGAAATAGACATTGCGGTGGTACCTACCCAGACTGACTCACATATGAGACACCTACCACCAGTAAGTTTACCACCTAAATTTCCGATCGATACAATCCCAGAACACTTAAAAAAATCAATTAATTCCCATCACATATCACGATACTGGAACTAAATTAACTGGCTGCCAATAATAGTTAGCCGCCTTTATCTTAATAACATCGGGATTAATACATCACTCGGTGAAGCAGCCATAACACGCACGACCGTCCGTCCGACCGTCCGTCTGTCCGTCACACGACGCTTGACAAATGAAACGGCACCGATATAATCTAGCACGACTACCCGGCCATGTTAAAAAGGATTAAAATTCAAACATCCACCAACTAATTTACGACCTTTTATTATTGAATATTATTTCTGTTTAACTTTAACTGCGAAGCGAATTAACGAATGTCTATAAATAATGAGAAATGGACTTTAAAATCGGTCGATAGAGTTCAAGTTGCGATGCAATGTTATGGGTGGTTAGGAGTCGATAGAACACAAGATGGCGGATTGTGTCAAAATGGTAATGATTGCGCGAGACAGGCCGGAATGCTGTTCGGTAGCTGCCGACGATTTCATTAATGACATTAGACACACTAATGAGTTTTTTAAATCGGCCGGGGGGCGGGGAGGGGGCCGGTGCGGGCGGAGGGAGCGCGTGACATAGATAACACGACTTACGGATGATGTCGCGCGGCGAGCGTTACATGAGCTTTAAGTTTAGAGTGTAATCGTGAAGGATACTTTTAGAAGCTTAGTTTGAACTTTGAAAGTTAATTCTGAATTAATGGACACTGATGGGTGTGAAATGTTAAGAAAACGTTTGAGAATAATTAGCTCGAGTAAGCTCGTTGATTACTGTTAGTATGTTAGTTTTAAATCTTAATTTTCTCTACAATTATATTATAACTCTAAGACGCAGCGCAGACGTTAATAATTTGTTACCCAGAAACATGAAACAGTTGTTTTTGCTACTTCAGCTATTGACTATTTTACAATTTAGCATCTAGACAGCTGCGGAACTCCTAATAAAAACAAATTACCTTTTAACCTATAAAAGATATTAACCAAGACAGTAAAACCTAAAGGACGATCATCAAATGCCAATCAAAAGTATATTAAGTTAAAATCAATTAAATAAATCATCGATGTCGAACAGTTCTCACGTGTCGTGCGCGATGGGCCGCGTGATACGATACCCATCACGCCGCTCTTAATCACGTTAATGTGATACAAATTAAACACGCCGCCTTTTAAAGTCATGAGGTTGACTGACGTTTGTCGAGTGTATGTTTGTGGTAGTAAAGGTAGCATGCGATCGCGCATTATTCTTTCTCAAGATCACATTTTGTTAGATGTTAGGTCTTGTGTAGGGAACGAATCTTTTGCCATTTCCTTACCAAAATTCTATACTCCAAAATTGACATTTGAACAGAAAAGAATATTTTACAAGAACAGGTAGTAAAGTATTTTATGTCTTGTACATATGTCAGTATAAGATTGGAATAAGTACCCGATATGGCGATAGACCCGATCTTTCATATCCATGGTATTGAAGACACATTGCACAAATGGGTGCCGTTGTTGCAAGAACCTTTCCCCATTAAAGATATATGCGTGATGTATGTGTGTGGAAATACTTCACAAAATATAAGTCTAAGGAAAGCATTACATTTAAAGATTTTTGACTTGAGATATGAATTTGATTACTTTATCCAATTAACTGATGCTGTTGACTTATTTAATAAACATACACACATATCATACGTCTACTTAATGACAGATACTACAATACGTAAGTCACGGATCAACGCCTCCTTACCAAAGACATTTTGCATAGCGCTAATAACCTAGGTTCTAATTTTAAATGTTGAGCAATTATTTGTACGAGTTTTCAATCCAAAACAACAGTTAAGCTGAAATGAAATTTATGCCCAATACAATAACCTCTATATTTATCCCATATATGCTGGTGGTAGGATATATTGTATATCCGCCCGGATAGCGACCACCGTACACAAGGTGTTACAACCCGCCATAGTGGCCCACGTAAGTGTGTCGTGCTCTCAGCTTGTGCATAATCGGTTCCAACAGGCCGGTATAATTGTGTCGACTGCGAAGGGGTAATCATCTCTCGTCAGTCGACATTCTATTGGACTCCACTCCACTTACCATCAGGTGCAATCACTTAGCCGTGCACGTATGAAAACACATTAGAAATACTCATGGGTTATTGTTATTTTACCCTTTTTGGCATTAAGACTTGATATTTAGTACATTCACAATAGCTTTTATAGGGCATAGCCCACGAACGCAATGCGATTCCCGTCACGTAATCTCAAAGACATTTGCGTTTTAATTAATGAAGTGCTCCAGTTACATACAAAAACATTGGCAGTAAACCGGCGGTTATTGCTCTGTCGGATTACGCGGCGGTTTGCGTTATGGTTACATTCATTATAATATTAATTATTAGCTAACTCGTGCCCGGGGGACGCGTACTGATCGCATGCTCGATTGTGAATGTAATTTTAGTTACGTTTAGATTTGGGGGTAGTTTTGAAGTACTATTGTGTTGTAAAGTGATAGTAGAAAACGGAGTATTTGTATATTGAAAGAAAAGTAATAAAAAAGGGTAAGATTAAGAGTTATGGCACACGAATCAACCATTTTTAGAATTCTTTTCTGTTTATTCTTTACTTTGTTTGTATACTTATATCTACAAAATTACTGAACGGATTTTAACGTAATTTTCACAGGTAGATAGGGTAAATTGTAAAGCAGAATATAGGCTTTGATTAATTAAAGTACGGCCGTGTGAAGGTATGTAATGCTAACTAGGTATATCTACTCGTAGCGTAGTTGAGACTTCGTTGCATTGTAGTCTTTGTTATGTTGTGTGTGAAGTCAACCAATCCGCATTAGGCCAGCGCGGTAGACTAAGGCCTAATCCTTCTCAGTAGTAGAGGAGGTCCGTGCCCAGCACTGGGACAATATATAGGACAGGGCTGATGTTTTTTTATTAATATGCAGTTGTAAGTTCGTATTCCTATGTTTGCACTACATTAAGTTCATAATAGTTCAATACCGACAGAAGAAGCGTCGTTCTTAAAAATAAAGTAAGTTTCGAGTGTAGAGATGTATATGCTATCGGTACCCCTCACAAACATTTTCCCATCAAAGCAGTGAAATATACAAAACAATAATTTTAATTTTATTCAAACGCAACAAGAGCCAATAAAATCTCCGATCAGCGGCAATTGTTCTGCGGACTGTACTTTAAAGCGCGTAAGCCCCGAAGACGCGGGCGACATCTGTCGACGTAATTGAGGGATTACGTAGATAATTGAAACCGTGCGAGCGGGACGGATGCATACACAACAAATTGGAGTGAAAAAGACGGACAACATCACTCAAGGCTGTGTTTAAACGGAACGGTTAACAGCGTGTCTTCTTGTATATTGTATTATCTTTTATGCTCGATTAATCTTGCCGGCTAGTGTGTTGTTGGGGTGAAAAGGACTTTAGCGTGTCGGGTTAAGGTGTGTTTTTGAGTGTTACAAATTTTTCGCGATAAATAATTGTTTCGGTGTAAAATTGTAGTGTTTTCGTCGTGTCGGACGGTTCGTAGGATGTTTGCGAAGGTAATCTGCTGTAACGAGACGCCGTTTCGACAATTGACAAATTTCAACGTTGTTTGGATTTAATTAACACTAATTGCTGAAGTTTGTTTGGATGAGTGTCGTTTCGGCATGATTTGTTTTAAGAAAGTGTGACAGTCAAAAATGGTGCCACGTGAAGTTGAGTCAAAAGTTGTGTTATGAAAATTATTTACTTGTGCAATAATAATTTAATTCTTTGTTATTGTCCCAACAATAACAATATGTAACAAACTATTTACTGTCTTTAAAGTTGAAAATTGCGATGCTTTGTCTTTCAGCTACGACCTATTAACCTGGCATATAAACTAAACCGGATGATCAAGTCATCTTCATCCAAAAGTTAAATAGAATCGCTACTAAGCAATGTATTTTAACAATAAACCATAAACTTCCTAAGAAGCAACACAACATTTTTAAGTTTTCGTTTCACTCATAGAAATTCAATTGTACTCGATACGAAATGACTCTTGTATATAGTATTTTTAACCGTATTCAAATAAAGGGGAAGGATCTCGATTATGTTTGTAATAAAAAAAAAAGCTGAACATATCTCAGCATACAATGTTTTTCTTACCTAATTTAACAATTATATGCATTAAATTTATGTAACCTCAATTTAACTCATAAACCACGTACAAAATTTTGTTGCAATGCTTCGAACTTTAACCAATTTGAATCCAATAAAACCAAACTTACAATAACTAAAAAAAACATACTAAGTAGCGTTAAACCAACTTAATTAAAGCCAATGAGCTTATAAAGCGATAGATGAACTTAAGAAACGATAAAATTAATTAAATTAATATAATCGTGTCGCTGCGATAGATTTGATTGAGCCGGAAACGTCAATCGTCTTGGAACGACAAAAAAAACTACAAACTTTTTAACACGCAGGTAGCGTGGAGAATGGAGTGAACTCTTTCGATATATAGAGAATGGAATGGTTTTCATATGCAGTTGTTAAGTGAATTGGCAAGTGTGAGAGATGCCTCTATAGCGCAGTGGTATTGCGTACGTTTAACACTTTTATCCTGAGGTTTCGGGTTCGAATCCCGGGTCGGGTACTAGCCCAGTACTAGCCCAGTCTCGAATTTGTGCCCAATATGGGGATAGCCTCGCCTCCTATCACATCATGGGATACATGACGTGAAATGGATGCATCTATTGTGTCTACATATCCCTGTTGGAATAAAAAGCGCGTGTGTGTGAGAGAGACAAAACAAAAGTGCGGCCAATTGCTGTCTTTTTCTAAGAAAGGTGATGTAACTTATCCAAAGCGGAATATTTAGTATTAGTGCTTACACGTAAAAATTGACAATACGGTGCTACCTAACAAAACATAATCGCAAACAAACAACTAACCCGGAGTGAACTTATTTACGCAAACAAACGACTGACTTCTTACTGAACTTACTTAAATGTATAAGTAGTTTGAGCTAGCCAGCTGATGAATGATTTACTAATAACAACGGAACTTTAGAAATATTTTAAATAAACGATCAAAATAACAAGTGTGTTGTTTCTCAAACTCGTAAACCTGTTAACATAGTTCAATGTTTGTCAGTAAAGATAATACAATTACACACAAGTACATCGAATCCGCCCTTCATCCGCATATTGTGACGATAATGGCATGTCGTGCGAATGTTCGCGAACGTCGACATTACATACGTGCCGTGTTTCGGACACATTCAGTATTATTCATACGAAGACGCGGCGCTCTTTGATGTTACGGACATAGGAAACTGCGGAGAAGGTGTTGGATTCTATGGAAACGGCTTCGTATAATCGCTTTAAAGGTTGTTTATTAATGACTAGCTTTTTCCTGCGGCTCCACTCGTGTGAAAAAGGTTTTCCGTGATAAATATTTCGCCGGTATTAAAGTAGCCTAAAGGACTGAGGAGTAATGTAGCTTCCTATTAGTAAAAAAAAAATCAAAATCGGTGTAGTAGTTCCTGAGATTAGCGAGATGAAACCAACAAACTCATTCTTAAATTTTATATATTATTATACCTAGTCTTGCCATAAATATTGTAATAAAGAAAAAAGAAAATTGTTAACTGCAAATAACATTTATTACTTTTACAGTGTGTCAGTTTAATACATAAATATAAAACAATTAAAAATATAAAAAGCTTATTCGAAGTGGTCTCCATTGGCTGCAATACAGTCCTTTAAACGATGAGGCCAGTTATCAATAGAAGCACGCACTCTTTCCATGGGAAAATTCTTCACTGCCAATCGTATAGATTGTTTTAGGGACTCCAAATTATCATGGCGTTTAGAGCAAGCTGTACTCTCTAAAACTGACCACAAATCATAATCCAGCGGATTAAGATCGGGACTAGACGACGGCCAGTCTTCAGCTCTGATGAAGTCCGAAACGTTCGATTCCAACCAAGACTGCGTGGACCGAGCTTTATGACCCGGCGCCGAGTCTTGCTGGAAGGACCATACTTGGTTATTGAACATGGTGATGTTAAGGGGCTTAACTACCTTCTCAAGAATGGTATCTTGATACACTTGTGCCGATGTTTTGATACCTTTTTCACAAAAATATGGCTCAGTCACTCCTTCATAGCTAACACCCCACCAAACCATCACTGAAGTCGGATAATGTCCACGTTGCACTCTGTCGACTAATTGGGAAGCTTCCTTAGAGCTTTGAGCATAAATACGGTCATTTTGTTTGTTAAAATGTTGCTCAATTGTAAAAATTTTCTCATCCGTAAACAAAATTTTTCTGTGACCTCCCTTTGCGTACCGCTTCAGTAGTTGTTTCGATTTTACCACCCTATTCTTCTTTAAATTATCAGTTAAGAAATGGCCAGTGCGTCTCTTATAGGCTGCAAGTCCTAAGTCATCTTTTAAAATACGCGACATGGTTCTAGGTGCTATCTTCATTTCCCGAGATAAAATCTTTTGCTTTCGGACAGGATTTCTTCGAATTCTTTCCCTTACTGCTTTGACCACCTTTTTCGTACGAACACTACGTGGACGGCCAGATCTTTTTCTGTCACAAACAGAGGAGGTCTCATTGTACCTATTAATAGCCCGGTACACAAACATTTTACTAATACCAAGTGTATGGAGAGTTTTAAAAATTGCATTTGGCTCCATACCTACTTTGTGTAATGCTATCACAGCGATTCGGTTCTCTTTATCACCCCACACCATTTTAATATCGCAAAATATTTTACAATGTATTGGCGCCAAAATGAGAAAACACAATGAACAATCGTATAAAAATGACAGATTCGAAATTCAAATGTAATATTTTTTTATAATTAAGTGTAACAGTATTTATGGCCAGACTAAGTAGATTAGATTTATTTTTTTATCAAGCGAGTGAGGTATAATACATTAGGATTCTTGAGAGGCTACACCTAGACGATTCAGCTTGGTGACATTGCTACTGCAATTTTGTATTAAGGCCTACTACGCTGTATAAGCATTAATTTTTAGCTGTTTACGCTGTTAACTGCACATGACTTGTAGGGATATCATATTAATTAATCCAAAAATCTTTAGATTATATTTTCATAGCATGTCCAATTTCTAACATATCAAATACTGATATTACAGTTATGTAAGGGGTGAATTACGATGCAGGCCGTTCCACCCAACAATTTTAAAAACCTTTTTTTTATTGCTTTAAGCATCTCTACGCCATTGTTGTTCCGTAGAGCGGGCTGCGCACGTGTCGCGACACCGCATCGATATTGTGTTATCTGTCTTTATTCTCTTTTATACCACCGCACACCACACCCACCTTACATTGTCTGTTGTGTAAGGCAAACGTTGGGTAGTTGTTAATGTAAGTAAATGTTTAGTCATGACGATTCAAGGAATTAAAATAGTTTAAAATATCTTTAATATAATGTTATCCCTACTACTATTCTCTCATTTGTGTGTCTGCCTGGATAGGTACGGCCGAATGTCTATTTCTGCCGCCGAGTATCAGTGTGTAGTCACTGTTGTGTTCCGGTCTGAAGGAGATTGTAGCCAGTGTAACTACTGGATGTCATAATACTTAACATCTTACGTCTCAAGATGGCGAATGCACTGGAATACTAAACGATACTTTGCAATTCAAGGTGTTAGATGGGGTTTCTATTGTTTATAGGCGGTCATATCGCTAACAATCAGGCGATCTTACCGAAAACAAGATCGTCTCGTCATTCAAAGCAATAAAACACTGCCTATATTATATATTGGGTAAAAGATTCCTCTACTACTGAGTACTGATAGGGTTTAAACCTTAAGCCACTACGTATCTGTTGCGAGACCTTCAAAATTATTGTGTTAATGTTTGAGGTTTTAGATTTCTTAATTTTTTTTCTCAACTGTTATAATTTTGGGATATTTTAATATTATCCTATTTTGTTTATTAAGCCGGTAACTATGAAGTATTTATACGTTTAACGTTTGTTAGTGATATATGTCTTATACATATATGCAGTATTATAGTAGGACTGTTACTGACTATTTCTTAAATTAAATATGTAATAAAATAATGATTTCTTATGTTTACGCGAATGTTAGACATTGAAATAAAACGATTATCCCGGATTTTCCCTGTCACTACGAAGGTTAGAAAGTCTCCGAAACGACGGAAGAAAATAATAATATGAAAATAGCAATAAAATCTGGAAAATAGTTTTATATTCAATCTAATAAAAAAGTTTTTATGAAATATTATTAGGACTTTTTTTACATTCATTCTATATATTATTTCATAGAATTAATATATTAAGACAAACAAAAAAAAAAACCGGATAAAACAGAAAAAAAAACAAACATTTTCGTAAAAACTATTTCGTTACGTATATTTATTTTAAGAAATACTCATTTCCTAATTTAGAGGCAATAAATTACGGTTTTTGAAACTTCAAGACAGTATATAATATCTATGTTTATATGCCAACATCTTATTGTTTGTCAACGTACTGGCTGTCCCACAAAAATAGTCTAAAATAACATATAATAAGTATTATCGTAAAGTTCCTTAATGGAAGTTAACCAGAGTTTTGCCACAATGTTCAAGTTACTCAGTTCTATATTATTTAAATTATGGCTGCTTTTAAAGAAACTAGGCTACTGGTTTAGGGCGCTTCGCTACACCATGAAATAATGTTGTAAAACTAATGTGTTATGTGATACATCATAAAAATGACCTAGTTTATTTTTATTGGTCATTATGTCACATTAGTTAATACAGTCCTGGATTTATAAATAGGCCGGTTAGGCCACGGCCTATGGGCGGCAGCCTCTTAGGGCGGCAGATTTCAGAGGACGCACACACGATTTAACTAATCATTCGTTTATTTAACTTTAGTGTCTTCCCTAATACAAACAAATGGAAAATTATTAAGTATTTTAGAAACATACATACATACATAAAACTACCTACACGGGGCGGCGGAAATAAAATGGCCAACACTCATAAAAAATATGGATCCGGCACTGACTTAATGTACGTTTTACTTTTGCTGGCTACATCTAATAGAAACATAATCGTCATCATCATCATCATTAGCCGCAGGATGTCCACTGCTGAACATGGGCCTCTGCCAAAGATTTCTAGATCGACTTATTGTAAGCGACCAGCAACTTTCTTCGACTTTAATAAATCAATAAATGAATAGAAATAAAAACATAATAATTCAATAAAATTCGTTATCAATATTTTACAGACTAAAATATAAACCTATGTAACTCATGCGTTTGTGCGGACTATCTGTGAACTTGTACTTCTCTGCTGTATCTTTTCACGCTATCACACCTTTACTACACTCCTAAAACTTCATGAGCGCCTCTGTGACCTTATACTTCCCTGCTGTACCCTTTCACGCTACTTCTTCACTCGTACAACTTATAAAAACCTCTTCACATAAACATACAAAATCACACGGACCACGGTATAATCTACACCCGCTGCACAAAGACAATTCTAAACACATTAGCCGATCGATCGAGACCGCTACATGTGTCTACTTCTCGACTACATACACCCCCCTTCCCCCACCACCCCGCGGATAGGGGGGACGCTCTGGATAGACAACGCAAAGTCAATATGTGGAAATAATAATAAAAGATCGCGCGGGCCGCATACGTATCGGTTTATTATCGTGTTATTATCGGTATAACATCGATAGTTTAAGTTAGTGTTTGTTGTCGAATATGGATTGTTGGATTACGACTTCTTTGATATTTCAGATTGATTAACAACGGTTTGAATTATTGTGAAGTACTTTATACAGCTTAATCATTATTTTAATTTATTTAATAACGATTTCTAACAAAATTAACAATATTATAATACAAATAAATAAAAAGATATACTGGTTAATTACAATTTGAATGCCAGGCAACCACAACATGCCCTGGGTTTAAATTAAATTAACATATAAAAATAAAAATCAAATCCATAATAAATCTATCCACCTACATACTTAAATCTCATTTTAAAAGTTAGAATTATTGTTCTTTTAATATGTTGTTGACGTCTCCTTAATTTTTTTTAAACAAGAAAGGGTTAAAGTAATCTTACAAAATAATTTATATTCATATTTTAATAATATTTATTTTGTATGCGAAATTTTGTGGAAATGTTCGACGTTTAAGACAAAATACATGCACCAATGCATAGATTTGAAACAAATTTAGCTCAGTTTTTCTATAAAATATACGGTGAGATATTCCCGAAATTACACGAGAACTTGCGGATAAAGTCTTGTCAAAAATAATCTTTGTACAATAGAAAATAATATGTATCAGAGAGCAGTACATAGCGAACACGCAATATATATTCATGGGTCTATTTGGCCCCGCGTCGGAATCGCTTGATATCGGTGGAGACGTAACACTGATATGGCTTTGATGTCGAGCCTTTAGTTTGGGATATTGGCAGACATAGATATATTAGGTGTTGTGGTTCCTTCTTCAATACCTTTTTGGAGATAAAAGTCACATAAAACAAAATATGGAAAAGGCCTTATGCTAACTTTTCCGAGATAAATGATTGACTTTAAAAATGAATACAAAATGTTTCCCGAGTAGAACATATAAATCGGTTTCCAGTCCTAAGACTCCAGTCCTAATCAAAATTAATAAAATTTAATCTATTAATAAATGCAACCTAATTTCGCTCTTAAGTGTGATATAAGCTCAGACGCTGTCAAATTAAAGTCAGCATCTTAAGGTTGTCGCTATTTCATAAACATGTATCAACAACTTCTCAAATGCTATGTCAAGTCACATATGACGGATTTTGACAGTTGAGTTTTGTTTATAACAGCAGCCACTCAGCTGAACCCGCTCTTAAGTTCTATAGTTCAATAAATTAAATGTCCACTTGAAATCTTACTCAAAAACTAGTTTATTTATTAATAAGGTCCTTAAAATATCCATAGTCTAAATACGTTAACACTAGATCATACAATTCACAGTTCTGTGCTTATAGAATTACATAAGTTATAAAATTACATAAGTGTTTAACCTCAAACGATCAAACAAACTGCAATCATTATGTATATAGCGACGTTTCTAATCTCCATTTATTCCCTCTTGTGTCAGAGTTTAAAGTACAAAGTAGATCCCCTTGTACAGTCGCGGTAACATAAGGGAGTGCCTGTGGAGTGAGAGCCCCGCCCACGCACTATCCTGTAAAGTATCAAAACTCAGTGGTTCACATACACTCGCGGTCAATAGCTTCGCGACGTATAATTTTTTAGTCATAGCAGGCATTTATTGATGTAAAAATAAGTTACTTTTGGAGTTAAGTATAAAAAAATGTTTTTATGTATTATATGTATGATTAATTGATCATAAAAAATTCTTAGTCATCATCTCTCATATTTAAAAGCCAAAGTGAATTTTTTTTTTGACTCTACCTTTATTTTAGGAGGCCGACATATGACTCTCGTAAAAGTATTATTATTTAAACTATAGTATATTGATGTGTATTGTGTACAGGGCATATCTTCAAAAATACTCAAAAAATATATCTTAACAAAATAAAATATAGAACCCAATAACCCACACTAAAGTAACATAAAAACAAAGAGGTGTCCAAGCAGTTCGGCCGCGAGTGTATCGCCGACTACACAATGATATTGGAAAACTTGTAGCTAGTGCGTCACGATGTAGCGCCGTATCATCCTCGCGTTTATGTTACCCTAGTACCTCGCTGTTTTTATGAATATGGGCGCGTAAATCTTTTACTGTTTTATTTAGTTAAAGTCTGGTTGGTAATGCTTACATTGATGATAGGGTTTGCTACTTACCAAGTATGTTTAGCATATGATAGCATGTAAACATCACCGTTTTGTCTATTTCTACCGCCAAGCAATTATAGTGCAAGTACTGAAACGTTAAGTTTTGAAAGATATCTTATAAAGTTGAATACAGTGTTTCTTAACGTCACTCGCCTCATAATTCAATAAACATACTTTCCACATTCAGTTGGAATGTTATTGAAAAACTTATAATAGCGGGTCGCTCGCAGCGCTTATAACGCTCAGAGCGCTTAATTCGCTCGCGATAGAGCTCCGGTAACCTGCATTACGTCCGTATGCTAATGTTACTGCGGATTGTTACAGTCGGATAAACTGCAAATTGCACTGGTTTCAAACTCCATTTGAATAGAATAAGCTGCACAGAGCACACAACTAGTTTAATGCGAATTATTTTTAAATAGCTTTAAATATTTTTAATCTGTTCTAGAATTATTTGAAGTAAGAAATTAAATGACATTGTAGTTTATTGATAAGGGGTACTTTTTAATCGAAACACAATCGTACCTTTATACTGCTACTTCGCAACAAAAATAGTGAAATATGTAGTACGTATCTAGTGTTTACTTCAATGGTCTATAGCACACGAGAAAATTTACACTTAAAAATTTTAGGAATAATATATTATTAATTATTTTTAGCCAAGTTTGTACACAAATGAGAAAATGTCTGAAAATAAAAAACAATAAATCAACACAGCCTTCAATAAATGACGAATCACCGATGGAACCAAACTGTCCACGTGAGGTATTTTTAAAAAAATAGGCGCGGCGCACACGAGGCCAAATCCATTTGTTATACTGTATCTGGCTACATTAATAACCCGGCTTTATCCGGGCCTAATCTGCCGCTCATTCCCGCTTTCCGCGACCGATTCTTTTCCGTGCAAAAAAAAGTCGACATTTTTTATTTTGTCCCCGCAGATTTATTGCTTCGCCGGATTAATGCGTTTGATAAATAATAAATTCTGTGATGTACACATATGTGGAACTTTGGGTTTTGTTTTTAATTGAGTTGCTGCGTTAGATAGTCATTTGTTGAGACTGTTTGCTGCTAACTAAATGAATTGGAAACTACGCAAATTGTTGGTAAATTTAGCAAAATAGTTGTGTATTAAATTGACCTGAATATAATTCGCCATGCTGCTTTAATAGGATATTGCTGCGTACCCTTTTTTAAATAAGAATACTTTCAGATGATTCCTTTCTTTTCCATTAAAGCGGACGATAATTAACAACGGACATAAAAGAACTAGGAAAGGACTACACACGCTCTGGAATCCAACCTAATATATATTTGGCAATTACACACACGCTAGACTACTGCCCAATTCCTATTTACTTGTTCTATTAAACATAAAATCAAAAAGCATAAACATACCTAAAAACTCAAAATCAATTCACCCTAACGGTTAGCGCAGCGGTCAATCCGACACGGCTATATCGATAATTTTCAATTTGTTGAGGCCGCGATTCGTCCTTATCGGATTTGGCTCCTTGGGGTCTCCGCTAGGGGCTCCTGATCGATTGGGTTTGTGGTTATGTAAATATTAACGTTTACCATTTCTTGGAGATGTTACATAGCATCACGGTTTTTTAATTTTCAAGAGTAGAGGTGTATCCAAATTCTGCCAGCTTATTATGTTCCATATAATAGGAAGCAGTTTCTACTAGATAGATTTTATACAAGAGTTTGTGTGGCTAGACATCATCGCTATTTCTATTTTCGGCACTAAGCAGCAAGCATAATATATTGTGGTTAGTTAGGAGGTATTATAGGAATCGACATTAAGAGCCCGTTTCACAATTTCTCAGTAAATGCTGATCACATAAATGTATAAGCCGTTAGCTGACCAAATACAAGTCACACTCTAATCTATGCTGTTATAAAACGAGTACCTACTGTCTACATTAGCTGTTTCATATAATCATTGTCAAATAAAATATATATATATAATATCAGCCCTGTATTATATACTTGCCCACTGCTGAGCACGGGCCTCCTCTACTACTGAGAGGGATTAGGCCTTAGTCCACCACGCTGACCTAGTGCGGATTGGTAGACTTCACACACCTTCGAAATTCCTATAGAGAACTTCTCAGATGTGCAGGTTTCCTCACGATGTTTTCCTTCACCGTTAAAGCGAACGATAAATTCACACAGAATACACACATGATTTTTTTTTTTTTAGAAAAGTCAGAGGTGTGTGCCCTTGGGATTTGAACCTGCGGACATTCGTCTCGGCAGTCCGTTCCACACCCAACTAGGCTATCGCCGCTTCTAAATAAAATATACTTGAAACTTATGAAATAGGCCCTCAATATCTCAGGGTAACGAGCGCTATGTGGCATAACGTAGTATTTATTTATTTATGTGCGAATAACTCAAGACTCAAGTATCTACTTTGTTGTTTATTGTTTGGATAGTGTGCTACTGTTTTTGAGACGTTATTTAAAGATAGTAACATACTGGCTCGTCTCGTCAGTTATAGAAAGCCCGTTATTTAAACAATTTCTATATTTATTTATTTGTTTAAACTCTTTATTGTACATGAAGTCTTATGGAAAAATATATAAACAATAGACATTATGAACAAACAGGAAGTAAAAATGGCGGTCTTCGGCAATCGGCGACTATTTCAGACAACCTTTGATTTTGGATGGATAACTGTATATTTGAATTGGAATAAAGGATAAAATGTTAAAATTCCTTCATTATTCTTTATATCGTAATGACGAACGAAGCAATACTATCTATATTTGAATTTGAATAAAGAATAAAATATTTAATTCCTTCATTATTCTTTGTATTGTATGAGCTTCAACAAATAGCCACAGCGACTCTAATATTTAAACGAATCATTCAAAAAACATGTTTACCCTCAATTACAGTCACCCCGCGTTGATAAGACGAGCGGCGCCGGCTCACTCAGAATAGCTTTGTAATACCTTAATTTAAATTTAAATGACATCTAAGCTCGGACGGTGGTGTGGCGATAAAACCGTTCACATCATTACGATACGCCCCGCCGCACCGCCCATCGAGATGTTTGCAGCGGATTTGAGTGCGTGCATTTAATGCGAAAAATTGTACGGGTAATTTTTGAGCATTCATAATATTCTAAGGCGATAAACCTAATAAAGCTGAGGAATTCTTTTGTTTGAACGCACTAATCTCAAGAACTAATAAACCTAGTTTGAAACATTTTTTATTAATAGGAAGCTACATTACTCGAAGTGCTATAGGTTACTTTCTATCCTGGAAAAATTGTTTCACGCGGGCGGAGTCGTAGGCAAAAACTAGTTGTTCATAAGTGACTAAAGCAAAGCATGGGAAAACCAATACTGGTACATGAACCTTCATGTACCAGTATTGGTTTTCCCATGCTTTGCTAACAACTACCTAGCAACTACCTAGTTGGAAACAGTTATAACATAACAAAAAAACTTTATTATTCGATCCTAAAACATGAACACAATTACCATACGTTTCAATTGTTTGTTTTGTCGTGAATTCTATAAATTCAAACTTAATACACAATTTTTTTTAAACCTTAACAAGTAACTAATACCTTTATACATACAATTAAACAACCAGACACTTCCTGTCAAAGCGACCCCCGATGACGCGGCACAGCGCGATCAATTTAAAAACATAAGCTCTTGCCGATGAAAGCTTACACGTTGATAAGGGTGGCTTACACGAAGCCGGCGGCTTGCGGCTGCCGGCTTCTACCCACCCTCGGCTTTAAACTTGTAGATATGCTGATAACGTACACGGATTATATGAATTTGGTATTAAAATATGTTCTGGTTAAATGTATGCTTAATTTGTTTTCCTTGAACTGATTTATATACATAAATAGTTTGTTTATTCCGTTAAAGTTAACTAATATTTTCACAAAATTGATTGGTGTATATAACATTATGTATAATTTTACTTTTACTTTATCTTTTGTATTTTATAGTTACTTTTTTTAGTTTGTAAATTAATTTCTGTAAAAAACAAAAAAGGAACTCAATCTGTGTGTCACTAGAGGAACTTGAATGTTAGGAACAAATTATTCCGAAAAATTATGTAGTTTAAGAAATTCATTTCTAACCAAAGTAATTTATTTTGTTATACGTTTAAGGTAACTTCCACAATTCTGTAAATGTGTCCGGATTAAATAAATAAAAAAAAAAACACCTCTAATTCAGAAAAAAGTTGCCAGCGAAATCACAAAAATAACAAACTTTTACGAATTAATAAAAATAGGCAGAAACCATTAGTCAGCCGCGAGAAGTAAAAAATTAAAAAAAAAAACAACCTCCAAGTACAGGGTGGCCGCTATCAAAAAAATCTTTTGAATTATACAAAAAAAGAAAACTGTCGCCGAAAGAGCACAGATTAAATTTTAAGGGCACTTTTTCTAAATTAATTAAGGGTGACGGCGGGAAAAAAATTAAATGTCAAAATTACAACAAGATTCGCCTTAATTATGTCCGCCGGGCACGTGGGGTGGCAACTAATTACATTTTCTTAATTTGCAAAGTTTCCACTCGTTTGGATTGCATTTGGAGTTGTAGTAATTTTTTGTGCTCCCCACACCGTTGGTGTTGCGTTATGTTATTTGATAAAGTTTTGAGTTAGTTGGTTAATTGTTTTTACGTTTTTTACATTTAATTGTTTTTTGGGTGGATTTTATGTTTTTTGTGTGATGTGATGGCGACATTGTAATTTTGATTTTACTTTTACACCGCTATGATATAAAGGCTAATTGGTTAATGGATATTACACTAACGAAGATACTATGAAATAGATATAACCAGCTTAGATCTTCATACTAGATAACTCAATACTGCAATTTCTTTAAGTAGAATCTAGAGGCAAACATCGGCTGTATTGAATCAATTTCTCTAGCATTGTCTATTAAACTTAAGAAGCCCAAGAAAGTAAGCTATCTATAATTTATGAAATTGCAAATGATATTAAAACCTGTATGCTTAATTTTGGACTAACAATACGTCTCTTCTAATCTCGGTTGTTATGGAACGAGGTCCATAATCATAGAGGTCTTATTTACCATCTATGAACAACAGCGAAGAAGCTTCGTAGATAGGACAGCAGCGCTTTATTGCTTGGCGCAAACTGCCTCCATTAAAATTTTTATGCCAACTCCAAGTGATCCCGCTAAAGGGGTGTGTTTTTTCCACCGAGGACTCAGACGATTCACTTTATCGTTTTAATATCTCTTTGTCTTTAAAATTTGCAAATGAGTTTTTTTAATAACGCCAAATTTGTAGGCCGGAGTAATCCTTTGGAGATTTACGACGCGTTCCAGATAATTAAATTGGTGTTTTTCTATTTAACCCTTTGTTTTTGTTTGGACTAGCTCTTGTTTAATTTAATTTGTTTTGTTTTGAATGTATGAGTTCCTAGTTTTGATAAAGCTGTATTTAGTATTGTATATTGTTGTAATTGTAATCGTTTTTGTATGATTGTGGGATATCTGTAATATTCCTGGTTTGAATAACTCTAAATTAAAGCCAATGTAAAGTAGTCGAGTGCCAAAACTCTCGCTGGTTTAAAACTGTTTATTGACTTCACTCATTACGCCGGAAACTGGGTTAAAAAGATTTTAAATTTGAGAAAAGTGTTTGTAAAATAATACCAGCCCTGTATTACTACTGCGCACGGGCCTCCTCTACTACTGAGAGGGATTAAGCCTTAGTCCACCACGCTGGCCTAGTGTGGATTAGTAGACTTCACACACACAAAAAAATCGTATACATAATTTCTCAGGTATGCAGGTTTCCTCACGATATTTTCCTACACCGATAAAGCAAACGATAATTCACAAACAACACTCACATAATTATGTGAGTGTTCATAAAATAAGTGTATTTTATTCCGTTTTTAATATAATTCAACCTACACTAGCCTAGCGTAGTGAGTTAAGGTTTAACTCTCTTAGTACTAAACTAGACCCGTTTGTAGCAGCGGGACAGGGAACAGGGCTTCTATAATAAATTTCTTACCACATACCATACTTTTAAATAAATACACCAATGAAAAACACAATTCCTCGTCTTTTAAAGTAACGCAAAAAATATCGCACAAATTGAGCAAACACTGCGCCATTTCAAAAAACAGTTTTTGCATATCAATTGAACGCGTTGTCCGTTCGTGCGTTGTTTTTTTCCACGTCCATTAGTGTGGGCCATCGATCACACGATTCCAATTTACCCATCGGCCACAAATTCTTCAAAACGACTGGCCGATCTCGTTCAGCGAAGATAAAAAACAAATTGCATTGTAGATTGTGAACGTTTCGACTATGTGTTTTTAACTCGCGGTTTAGGGTTTAAGGTTATTGTAATAATTGTTAATAAAACCACTGTGACGGATCACTATTATTTAATATGATATCTTATTTAAACTTAATGAACTACATTATTGTGGCTGCTCGCCGGCAGCCCGTGACAGGAAGAAGGAAGAGGAGGCGTGTTGCCACAAAAACAAATCAAATTACATATTTAAAAATGTTACCCTAAACAAATATAAATGGACCCATTCAACAATAATGATTTGACTGAATATATGACTGTTTAGGTGGCATAGTTGTGTGGCATGCGCGGTACGACCATTGCTTTGACGTTTCGAAACCTGGCTCGGGGAATAGTAATATTGGGTTTTGCTCAATATTAGCCCGGAGTCAATAAATTGTGCTGATATAGGGGATGCCTCGCCCTCTATCACATCACGGGACAGAGACACGCCAGAATGCGTGGGCATTAATTGCACCTTTGCCTATCTCTTCGGGAAAAAAATATGTGTGTGTGTAGAAAGAATAGAAAATATAGTATAATATGACACACAAATTCTTGTCTTTTATCTCAGAAGGGATAGGTAGATGCGCATCTAGTACACCCACTTCCCTTTCTATATAATAGTATATGTTTAAGACTCAATGGCTCCTAAGTGAACTATCGTATCAAAAAAAAATTCTTCACAATTTTTTTTTAAATGGCTTTCATAGTAAACAGTACCTAAACAGCGTAACGCTAAAAAAGTGAAGATCGGAATTTCTGATATGTTATTTTATTTAGAAGCCATCGAAGTGGTACGGCCATATTTTAGGCTTATGACTACTCTTTACCACATGAATACAACGACCGAGGTATGTTCCTTTACAGTAAGCCGATGGCAAATGACAGCTTGATGCGTTATGAATGACGTGAGATGTGACGTAGAGAAATTGAAACCTGCCAAAAATGTTCGCAATTCAACGAGACATCAAATTGATTGCAATTAACAATGTTTTCTAATACCGGATGGTATAAAGGCTGTCGGCTCATTGGCGCAGTCATCTCTCTAACGACCGTCGAAATACATTGTATATACCGTTATGTATGGTGTGGGGTACTAGAGAGAGCGGAAGCGTGTTGGAATTTAAGGTTAAAGTTAGGAGAGATAGCGGCAGCGTTTTTAAGCGAGTGACTTTAAAAACTGAGTGGAGGTTACAAGACATTTAGTATTACTTCAAAAGGCTATGCTTGATTTCGGGAAGGAAACTAAATTGTATAACAAATTAACGATGTTTCAAGGAACTGTAAATCTTATTAAGGTATATTTTACATTACATTGTAGGTACTTAGTCTGAGGCATGATTGTTTTTAAATATTCACAGATGATATAACACACAAACTTAACGACACAAATCAACTAAGTAACCTCCTTAACCAATATTTCGACGACACTAAAGAACTATAATGATTTGTTATGGTTACGCGAACGTTGGAAGGTCACGGGGCGAACCACGAAGGCTACAGTCTTCGAAACAACAGGAGAAAATTAAATATCAAAACCGCGATAAAATCCGCAAAATACTTTTATTTTAATGACTAAAGAACAATTTTAAACAATAGTTAATTTTACGATAACCGATCATCACTTGTACCACCGCATCGCCTATGACTTGCGCCATATTTCAAAGCATAATCCATCGACCAACTGAAGCATGAAGCTGATTAATAATTATTATATACGTACAATGGCGAGGTCTTGATGCAGTATTGATTGCTGTGCTTCCCACAGAAGTTAATGCCTTGTTTAATCGCCTGAGCTCTGTCTGGGTGGGTTTTTGTATAGACCACAAATGAATGGATCATCTGATGGTGATATTTAAACATAATATAAGAACTATCTTAATATTGGGAATTGAGGAAATAAGGGAGATGGTATTTGGATTCGGGGAAATCTAACAATTTGTAATATTTTGATAAGTCAGTGTCATTACCTTTTCAAATGCTATTTAAGTAACAATTTCACTCAATTTTTATTTTCAGCGAATGTAACAACAATAATTTTAATGGATTATGTAATCTGAAATAAATGATATATTGTTATTACATCAGTCAATGCTACCATTCATGTTGTAGTTAAAAATATCTTCAGCATGCCGCTCTATTTATAATGTTTAGCCAAAGGACAATCATATAAAGACTCAAAAAGATAACTTTAACAACAAAAAAGGACGAAAACACCTCGACAACATTAACGTTTAGTTTCTTCTTCTAACAATGAATAGTAGGCGAAGTACTTACTTCACACAAAAAAACAAAGTGTTATAGTATTGACAAATGACATCGTGGCACGTGACCCGCTAATGATGTGTGTTCACGCTTCACGCCTTAAAGGGTAGACAGGGGGTTAAATTTGTCACCATTAGAATAAGCTGAAGCATATAATTTTGTAGATAGGTTAATAAAAGATAGAAGGACGATAAGTCGTTGGTTCGACTGTTTGTTTTTATTACAAGTTCGTAGATATGACGTGATATAAAAGTACGCTATGTTAATGATTTATTTTATATTCATTACAAAGTATTTTACTAATGTTTTTAATTATATGTATCGAAAATTTATATAGCTTAAAATCTGACATTAAAAGCACGATTTCAATTTTCCACCAAAAAAGCGTCGAGAGTCTTTGATTTCCAATAGGCGGGGTAAATGTCAAAAATGAGAACGAGGCGGAATGATATCTAGTGGCGTCATCGGGCATTGGGACGCGCGCAAAAGAAAGAATTAGCGCGCTATACAAACTTACTAAACTACAAAAAGGCTTCTTTATTATATTATTTGCTATTACCCATAGGATTATTGTCAAATCTCATATAGTAAAATAGCCTATTATGAAAAATAATTATTATCAAAATTAAAATTCCTAAAATACACCAAAGAAGCAGAAAATAATATAAATACCTATTTACCTTAAACTCTTCGTAATAAAACACATCAATAGTAAAGAGTTATACACAAAAGCTATTCGTCATACAGAAGTTTATATATTTACATTATTTCGAGTCACGTAGATTTCTAGTTAAAGTTCACCCCATAGATCAGGTGTGAGTGGGATTTATCGCGGTATTGACAGCGTGTGAGCTGCAAAACGTGGCCATTGTTGTATTGAAATTTAGTACAAGAACAATAAATTATGAGATACTAGCTTTTGCTCGCGCCTTCGCCAGCGAACAGGAGTTTTAGGATAAAATTCCCGTTTTATATTTTCCGGGATAGAAAGTAGCCTATAACCTTCCTAGAGTTTTAAACTATCTCAATACCAAATTTCAAAAAATCAGTTCAGTAGATTTTGAGAAAATCGATTACGTACAGACAGACAGAAAATGGGTCTTTGTTTTGTAATATGTATAGATTAAGTTTTATGGAGTTATTGAAAAATCTATTTAAATATATAATTATGAGTCTATAGTAATAATAAAATCCTACCCCTGTATTATTTATGGTACGGGTTTCCTTTATTACTTAAAGGGTGTTAGGCCTCAGTCCATTACGTTTGCTTAATGCGGTCAAAGGGATCGATACAAATAATACACGTAGCTCCGAAAAGTTTCGAGGTTTGACCTGGGTTTTGAACCTACGGACCATCTCCTACAGTCCATCCTATTCCCAACTAGGTTACCGTGCACTTATATTTACAATATTGTGATAATTCATCACCAGGTAGCTCTTATTTTGGTAAAAGAGGTGTTAATACAGCAATCTAACCTTTTAATATCGTAAGCATATTATAAACGTTGTACTAAAATTTTTCTTTGTTCTAAAAATTCTGGGACAAGTTGATACTAAAAAAATGTTTCCTTTCCATGCCTCGATGTTACAAGCCTACGACACAAATATTTCAAACACTCATTCGGAGCATATACATTCGAAGTTTGGAAGTAGTCGAGCACCTAATGTACTTAACATTAAGTACACAAGTACCCAACAACTCCGTACAAACACATTGACGTATGTTCATCATTATATTTACGGTCCCTTTCCCTGTACATTCCTTTCTTTCATTCCCCAAGTTACCCTAACTCTATTCAATTACTTAAGTGCTGGAAGACGGCGTTGGCTCAGTATATCCATCCCTTTTCCCCGCGAGGGTAATGTATATAGCTATCTCGTTGAGGAGGGTCGGTAATTATGTGTATAACTATTATTTTTCACGAGAGACGTTATGGGCCGTAGTTAATGCGCTTTCAGTGGCGACGTATAAAGACGTCTTAACATGTCCGCCATTTTGTTTTATTGCTAATTAATTTGGATGAGTTGTAATAAACCTGTTGTGTGAAACTTTTGATTCCTTTTTTTGTGGTTTAGTTCTAATTGGATACTGATATATCTTTTTAATTTGATAATATTTATTAATAGGATCTTTTCTACATCACTTTCCATACGTAATTAAATAGTTGTTAGAGATGACCATGTCTATCTCATCATAAATACACTGAACACATTTCATTTTTACTAAATTATGAGGGTATTATGGAGATGGCGTATAACATAAATAAAATACATTTTATAAGCCACCGTTACCTATAGATATCTCCGATAAATTAGCAATTGCATTATCAACCTTTAGGAATTGAAATAAGAATGTGTTTTGAAGTTAATTCTGTATTCATTGTACCAAATCAGTCGCGACTGTTTGCTGTAAACAAAATTGCCTATTACTTTGTTAAAAAACTTTCACAATATAGGCAGTGTAGATAAAAACAGTCCAGATTTACAATAAAAGCAAATGGCCCAATCATAATGTGTACATCGCGATTGTTTTGTTTTCGCAAGATGATGTTTTTTATTGTGACGGTTTATTCCGCGCGCTCCGCCGACTTTATGTCGCGCTACAAGGAACTGTAATCACTTTTGTTTGTTTGTTTTTCATTTATGTATGTAAAAATAATGTTCGGTATATCAGGCTATATATTTGCTATGTACTATATGTTATTTTACATAATATATACCCACGCACACACACACACACACACACACACTCACGCCTTTTATCCACAAAGGGAATATATGCAGAGGCGCAACTAGGGCACCCACTTTTCCTTGTTCCGTCCCATGATGTGATAGGGAACGAACCTGTCGCCATATCGAGCATAAACCTCAGACTCTAGGCTATTGAGTAGAAAAACCCAAGATCACTGCTCCAGCACTGCAGTCGCAACCTAACATCACTACGTCACCGTTTCAATATATAACTATACGAAAAATCTATAAAAGTGTATGTAGCTATAAAAAAACTAATAGGGACTACTAAAGAAAGGTGTGTGAGTGTGAGACTTCGAAAATCTCAATTTACGCAATGGTATCTTTATACCTAGTACATAATTTTTTTGACAGATCTTGGTCAGAAAAATGGGTGGACTACTCCGTCAACCCGTTTTATATAAAAATACGGTGAAGTGGTTCCATTGAGATAGAGTTGTAATGAGAGATTTTATCCGTCGCCATTCAACGGAATTTACGTCAAACATGTCTACATCCTACGATATATTGTATTACTTGCAAATTAATCTCGTAATACGTGTACAAACGTAATGCCTTACACCGATCTAAATATCTCGCTGTAGACTGAGCCCGAAGGGACGGCTCTAATTAACACGCGTGCCAACTTGCGGCCATCTGAACCTCGTTACAAACGCTCTTGCACCGCTAATGCCTTCGTTTTGGGATGCTTGGTGAAAACAGAAGCGGTTGGCGGACGAATATGGCTCAATTATCAAAGGTCCTTTTTGTTAAGAAGCATTGTTTTAACAGAACTTAGTTACAAAGTAAGAAATTTGTGTATTACATTTCCTAATTACTAAGTCGTAACAATTTGGAGACGAAGCAAGCGATATCTACTGCAAGTAATAGTTTGTGGTTCAAAGATTGTATTTACAGTCGTCTATTGCGAGTTGCACACTGAAAACTAAATTGAGTTCTATTATCTTAACTTGTATAGCTGAGATATTTTTTCTTACGTATGCAGACCGGTTACTGTACCAACTAAACATGTACGTATAATTTTCTGTGACATGTGAGCTATACGAAACTATTTTTGTTTCGTATTCGGTCTGGTAACCACCAAAAGGATAGACGTGCTAGCTCTTCTCATAATTTATTAAAAAAATACAACATAAAATGACAACCTCCGTTTTTGGAAGTCGGTATATAAATTTGTTGCGTTAAAATTAAATATCAAGATCATCAATTCAAAACTTACGAGCCCTCTGCCCCATATAAAGTCCAACAGATTGCAACTATAAGGATAATAAAGCTGAGACAGATTTAGCTCCTGTTGTATCGTCAATTGGTTCTGCGACCGCATCCCTTATTGATTGAGCTGTATTGTTTATGACATATGCTATAATTGGAACTTCGGATTGCATTTTTACTTATCGATCACTGCTATATATCTTCACAGTTATTTATTGTATCTAAAAAAGGTTTTGATCAGATGTGTTAGATTTGCCAATTAAGTTTGTGATTTAATTGTTTATGGTGCAAAATTCAAATTAGATTGTCTGTTAACGAGTGCTGATGTGTTAAGATTTCGGAGTAATTGTGAGAACTTAAAGATGGTTGTTGTCCCCTCATTATTAGTTTATTTAAAGATTTTTTAATGCGAAGAGACAAAATTACAATCGCGCTGGTAATATAAGTAATAAAGGGATTACAATTCTTAATTTTCGTATAATGTACTGGAGTACCAAAGACCACACACGTGTCATTTGCCATATTGGACTTTGCCAATTTTTTTTCCAAAATGAGGACAGCATTCAGGTGTTCAAAATTAGTTGAAATAAAATTACATATAAGCTATTATATACCAGTAGAAAATATACATTAGGTTTGCTTACACAGAAAAAAACAATGCCATCTGTTAACAATTTTGACAAGCGCTTTATATCCACCAAGTCTGCTATTGAACAAATCAATGTGATTGTAACGATTATTGTGTGTACTAGCTCTGATCAGGAATCCATTTATGGCATAGTTTGTTTTACAAAAAGATACAGAAAATAGCTAGAACGAGATTCAAGGGCAAATTTATATAACTAATTCCATATTAGAATTCAACTGTGAAATATGCCCCAGTCGCATTCTCAATATCTTATCGCTCTCGCTGCCGCACTCGCTTCAGTTTGTCACATACAGCGTTATTTTAATAAAGATATATTATACAGTCTAGTTAAATGGCCCGGACACTGATTTAACTGTGTTTCTACATAATTTGCTAAAATACGCACTTTTTTATTTATTTGTGACTAATGTCTCTCTTAATAATGTACACCACTACTGCCCTCAGACTTTAAAACGTGTAGTTTAATTCATATTTACCATAGTCCCACATTGTCCCTCACAAAAATCCCAAGACAAAATCCTATTAAGTAACATAAATTTTCATAACGCATCAAACGACTGTAAAATTCCCAAAAATTAACATTAAACTGTGTAATTGTAACCTCTACCACGTCCATAATAGCGTCGACATCTGCTCCCTGAAACAACCGAATTTCCAGAGATTCCAGCCTAATCATGAAAATGTATTTATGACCTAATTAAAGTTCGCCGTCGGGCAACCGGCCCCGTGGGATAGGGATGGAGATATGCCCGACGAACGAGAGTGAAAGAGACGCACGGCAACCCGGGCCAGTGATTAATGAGCGTTATATGGCTGGTTAAGTACCGTGTAATTTGCAAAACGACCCTTAATTACCGTAGAACACGGCTACTATGCCCGTCTTTATCTAAATAATGAAGTTTGCGTGAGTGCGAGCGGGACGGCGATAAGTTTGTGTTGCTACTTAAAAGGCGGTATTTAATGAGGCATTATGATGTCGCCCGTACAGATTAGGTTCACATGGCGCTGAAAATTGTTTACTCTCTCTTTATATTTGGCTTCGTTTGAACAAACATTTGGGCAAACTTGAAGCCGTTTTACAATGTTTGAGTTTGTCTTACAAATAGTGCAGGTATTCGACTATATTCCGCTGTTAACCTTTCGAAATATATGTGGTTTTAAGTATATACATACATTTGATTCACCTTTTACGTAATATCAACTACGGAGAATTACACACTATGAATGATTTCATTTTAATTCAGAGAATTTATTTACTCGATTACAAAGACTGAGTTTGACATAAAACAAATACCTAAATTTAACCTAGTTTTTCATAACCACTTCGTGAGTGACGATGACCTGGCTTTCAATATACAAAAACTAACAATATTTTTCTTCCACAGGTATGGTTCCAAAACAGAAGAACAAAATGGCGGAAAAAGCACGCCGCCGAGATGGCAACAGCGAAACGCAAGCAAGAGGAACTCGGCGAGGAGTGCGACGACCAGGAGACGCACGAGAACGACCAGTGCAGCGACGAGGAGGAAGCCAAGCGACCACGGCTCGACCTTCACCACCAGATGCATCTACCGCATCACCGGCAGTGATCTCTTGTTGGCACCGGCCAGGCCTGTGCTACAGAACTTACGGACAATGTTAAAGTGAATGAGTATTATAATGTGTATGACTATGGACGGTTCGAGGAGACGCCGTGCGATCTCTCGTATGTGAGGAAGTGCGACGAGGTCCCGAGTACCAGCGAGTCAGTGGATAGTGAACATACCGAACTTAACGTCGATGATAATCAGCCTATCAATTTCGCTTACTATCATTTTTAAGTCTTTCTTTGTTTTCTTCTTTTGTAACAACAGGATTTCTTTATCTTTCATTGCTAGTCTGTTAACAGCCGTGTTTGTTATTTTATAAGCTATTTTATCAAGTTTCATTTAAGAAGAGGCTATCATAATGAATTTATTATCTTAATTTTTCTTTCTGGCTCATCGACATCTACGAATATAACTACAGTTATTTTAATGTTAGAGTTATAGTTGAGTCTGTTTGGAATACTGATTAAGAAGAATAACATTTACTGAGAAAGATTTTAGTTGTTACTGTTTATAAATATTGTTCTCTGAAATTATATTTGTTGAATCAATTTATATAAAATTATATGCTATTTTTGGTATATTAAATTTGAAAATAAAACATATAATTATCTATCTACATTCTAGATGAATGATTTTTCAAATTTTAAATTATGTGCAGAAGGAAAATAAAACTCTACAATCCTTTTATATTTATAACACCACTTAAAGATTAATCAGTATACTAAACAGAGTTAAATTGTAAATATATCTATATAAGTAGTGATGTGATAAATAAGTAATTTATTATTAAATTTAGCTTTTACATCGTACTTTGAAATATTGTAAACTTGGAGCTGATTTTAAAGGGACAGAAGATAGCTTTGCTGGTGGTAGGATATATTGTATATCCGCCCGGATAGCGACCACCGTTCACAAGGTGTTACAACCCGCTATAGTGGCCCACGTAAGTGTGTCGCGTTCCGGGATCAGCCTGTGTATATCCGGGTCCAATAGGCCGGCATACTTGTGTCAACTGCCGAGGGGTAATCATCTCTCGTCAGTCGACATTCTATTGGACTCCACTCCACTTACCATCAGGTGCATTGAAGTAACTTTGCCGCACATATAAAAAAGCACTACAAAAATAGATCTATAGGTTTCTAAATTAAGAGTCATAAATTCTTGATCCACATCTTAAAAGTCATTCAATGATACTAAAACCACGTTTTTCTTAAAATAATGTATGCACAATTGAAATTTCTTGATGCCGTCGGAATAAGAACCATGACTCTTATTCGCTTCTTTATTTTATTGGCACAGAACGTAATTTCATATCTCAAATATTCCTTGGAGATAAGTTTTATATGATTTGATATATTCCTTTTAAATCGGCTCCCATGTGTGGAATATACTTCCAGTGCCAATTAATCTGATAGCTACAGTATGTAAATATGTATGTTTATCATATTTTAAATACAATATTATATTTTGCAGATCAACATCGAACTATTTCAATAAATTTTTTGATTGTTTTTTTCTTTGCGTTTCATCGAATAGTAACTAAATTTAATCTGTTTGCTGCAATATAAAACGAGCCTCGTTTTTGACTGCTGTCGATAGTTACTGAAAAAAAATTGTCCTACTCAGATATTTCTGACAGTTACTAGAATAATTTGTGTCGAGAAATTCAGAAGTTACTGAAACACACTTTGTTTAACCTAATAATGACTACATCATGGTTCATTTGCTTTCAAGCCAATCAAACATTATCAAACAACATCGAAATATATTTTTTCCTAATATGTTTAACTATTCTTGTACAGTTAAAATTATTTTACTTATGTTACTGTAAATATATTAATTTTAAGGCGGTAAACTATTTTATTGAGATCGAATGGAAGGCAATATGTATTGTACATTATATTTAAGTGACTGTAAATAGTTATTTAAACGAATTTAACGAATGTAATGTAGACTTCACACACTACGATGCTTGAACAAACAGATCTTACGACTTTTTGTATTAGTAACTACAAAAAATAATCTAATAATATATAATTTATCACAGTTGGTAACGTTATAAAACTATATAAAAATTATCTTTAATATTGGCAGATGGCAAATTAGCATACTATACCGTGAAAATTTTATTAGGCGTAGAATATCGCTAATGCAACAAGTCGTAAATGTTACACTAACAACAATCATGTAAGTTAAAATATAAATGAGCTTCGGTAATATAATACGCTTGTAAATGCACGGAAAATACAATTTATAAATAGTTATACGTCGGAAGCTTTGTGAATAAACCCACCTAATGTATTGGTACATTAATATCCCTAGAGAAACAAAAAAGCCTATTATCCTAACCAACCGTGTATTTATTTTAAAAACAGAATAAAAAATATACTTTTCAAAAGATACTAAAACTGTTCGAATTTTGAATTTTCATAAGTTCATTTAAATCGGTTTCAAAAGTTACTGAATTGTTTCTCGAGGGATAGTAACTAACTGCAACTGACTGTTCATCAGCGTGAGTGAACCTATGGTTGAAATATATGGTTAGTAAAAATATTAGACTATTTTATTTACCAACCTGATAAAATACATATTATAATGAACTAAAGTTATCATATACTAGCGTTTGCCCGCGGCTGCGCCAGCGTGAAAATCTTTTCCAGTACATTTTTTTCTCGGGATGTCTAGTCTAGTCTAGTCATGTAGCTTCCTATTAGTAAATTAATTTTAAAATGGATTGAGTAGATCCCTACAAACAAACAGAGC
Source organism: Manduca sexta (assembly GCF_014839805.1). NCBI lineage: Eukaryota > Metazoa > Arthropoda > Insecta > Lepidoptera > Sphingidae > Manduca > Manduca sexta. The sequence goes on from NC_051120.1 coordinate 941,929, forward strand.
TACAAACTTTACCTCTTTATAATTTTGGTACAGATGAAGACAATAGCCTATTTGGCAATGAAACGGTCTGCCGAGACGAATGTCCGCAGATTTAAAACCCAAGGCTACCTGTGACTTTTCGAAGTTACATGTTTATATAATGGATTAACTACCGTTCATTTTAACAGTAAAAGAATCATCTTAAAACGCCTATACACCTTAGAATTCTCTATAAGAATTTCGTGGGTATATGAAGTCTGCCAACGCGCTCTAGATCGTGGTCAGTAATGAGCATTATATACTACAGGGCTGATATGATTATTTGTAGTCATCATAAAGCTATAATACTGCGTAGCAGATAAAGAGTTTGTGGTGGTAAAAGGGAAACTGTAGGTTCGAACCCTGCATTTATACTCATGTTGTCTGGTTGCGGTTCCGTAGGCTCCATAGATAACATCATTTTTGTTCTAGTATAATACGAGTTTGATGAGCGGCGATAGCCTAGTTGAGTGTGGAGCGGACTGCCGAGACCCAGTTTCAGTAGTAAGTATTACTTTTATACAATCTGTATGATTTTTTGTGAATTTATCGTTTGCTTTAACGGTAAAAAAACTCGTTAGGAAACCTGCAAATGAAGAGTTCTCTATAGGAATTTTCGAAGATGTGTGAAGTTCGATCCGCACTAGGCCAGCGTGGTGGACTAAGGCCTAATCCCTCTCAGTAGTAGAGGAGGCCCGTGCTCAGCAGTGGGCAAGTATATAATACAGGGCTGATATTATTATTATTATAATACGAGTTCACTAACACAGATGGTAAGAAAGGTACACCTATTGCAAATGTTATATTAATCAGAAACAAGAAGTCTCACAATTAGTAAGAGTACTCCTAAAAAGGATCACGTCGCTCTATCTTACCAAATGTGCTACATTTACTGACTACAGAAAGAGGATTATCATAACTATGGTTGAAGAAATGTACAAGAATATATCAAATACTATGGCGAATCAGAAATTACAATTATAATTAGTAAACAGAACTAAAAAGACATTTACAGCTTGTAACATAAAATGTCATATGATTTTTTTTTAAGTATGGGTACGGAAAAGCGAACCCAATGCACCTGATGGTAAAGGAGTAGAGTCCAGATAAACTGTCAGAAGACGAAAGTCAATTATACCTCAATCGACACAATTATGCCGGCCTGTTCGAAACCAGATATACACAGGCTGATTCCCGAACGTGAATTTACGTGGCCTCTATGGCGGGTTTTACACCCTACGTACGGCGGTCGCTATCCGGGCGAGGATAAATATGTCGAATTCTTTGAGGTGGATTTGTTACAAAATAATAAATAGTATTTTACATAATTAAGGTAATAGTTGGCTCGATCTCCGTCATATGTAATAATATGTATTAAATCGAAGAAACAAATTGCTATCTGGTTGTGAATCCTCGATTTCAGGAAATAACTATGCTACAACCAATCCAATGAAACCCTATAGTAAGACTTAAACACAACCTAAAACACGAATGCCTTCCCACCCACTCGCGAATCAAAAAGAATCGAAGCAGACGGCAAAAATTGCGTTGCCATGGTAACAGGCGCGCCAACCAAAAACTCCTAACTTTCTACATCTGAGAGGGACAGAGATACCCCTATCGGGAGGCTGGGGTGTTTATCGGAGGGGGAGGCTTCATTTGTTGCGGCGATAAGGTGGCGTCTACCGTTTATTTATGACTCCATTTTAAAGTGAGGGTTTGAGGCAATTCGGTGATTCTGTGCGCGGGATTTCGGTGGGATAATGCCGGGATTTGTTTGACACGTTCATTTAGTTACCTATGTACCTAGTACATAACATACGCTCAAACTTAAACCTGGATTGTTTTAAATAAGAAGAGAATAAGACAAGATTTGATATATGCTTAAACTTAGCTTAAGATTTTTTTCAAATACATGGAAAATAGGATAAGATCGATTTAGTTATAAACCTTTAATTTCTCTACTTTGCATCTGACCCACTTGCTTGTTTGCCTACTCTGATACATAAAAATAAATGTACTTTTTGTCTACCGTAATTCTATCTTTCTTACGAAAGCTTTGAATTCTAAATACTGTATGGCGCTGAACTGCACTCGTTATCTTGGGACATTGTGATGATACATTTCATTGCCTTATTATAATTATTTTTCTAGTTATTATTTGGAGGAAGAAAGATACAGTACCAATGTTGCACACTGATTTTTCGTTGTACCCGTAAAAAATGACTGCTCAAATCATTAGAAACCACAATTTTTAGGCATAAAAATAAAGAGACTATAATAGACTGTCCCACTGTTGGGCACGGGCCTTCTCTACTACTGAGAGGGATTAGGCCTTAGTCCACCACGCTGGCCTAGTGCGGGTTGGTAGACTTCACACACCCTCGAAATGCCTATACAGAACTTCTTAGGTATGCAGGTTTCCTCGCGATGTTTTCCTTCACCGTTAAAGTAAGCGATAATTCACAAAGAATACACACATAATTTTTTATAAAAATCAGAGGTGTGTGCCCTTGGGATTTGAACCTGGAGACATTCGTCTCGGCAGTACATTCCACAATCAACTAGGCTATCGCTATATATGATAGACTTCGCCTATGTGAATTGCTACAGGATACATACTCCACGATGAAGAATGCTGTAGTGGATACATTATTATCAATTTCTGCATCATTGCCGCACTAATATAAGTATCGTTTATCGACCCATGATTCTATGTTACTTGATTATTAATAATAAAAAATAAATAAAAAAATATAAGGACAACTAAACCATTTTAGTGGTAAATCCATTAAGTTGGTTACACTGAATGGTGCGGCGATACCGAGCTTCGCATATGACGGACCTACTACTGAGTACTGGTCATGGAGTACCTTTGTTTAAGATGACGGGACATGCATGCACTCATTTCAGTTTTATAATATGAGCTTTTGCTTAGATTTTTGTTCCCCGAAAAGAGCGTTGTAGGAAAGTTTACCTGATAGCGTGCGATAATGTAACTTTCTACTATTAATAAATGTTTCATAACAGTTGTTACAAAAATAAGTGTATTAAAAAAACAATCTATTCATTATGCATAACATTATAAATAAGTAAACAAGATATCACAATTCGAATGCCTCAAAATTTTACTAATAATAGAAATCCATATTTTTTAAGTTTTTAGGATGTTTGTTAGCATAAAACGCAGAAATCGAATGGATTCGGATGAAATTTGGTACATTGAGGAACCAACATTGTGATTAACACATTATGGACCTTTACCTCGGGAAATAACACAAAAAATATAAAAATTACATTAATGAAATATAATTTTATATGAAATACACGCGAACAAAACCCCAGAGTAACCCTAGTCTATCATAACTACTTCCATTTCTCAATATTAAAACATAAAAGCGTTAGCACATCACAATCCGAGATGATACCATTTTACAAACATTTTAATAGTTTTATCGCCGCAATATCAACATTACGAAACAAAGAGTGACGGAATCGGAGCGAGCGAGGGCGAGCACAATAAATACTATAGAATTATAATAAAACGGGTGACAGTATCAAGTACTGGATACTGCACGGATTGTCTCCGCTGGGCCACACACTGTGATCTGGACGCTATTCTGGAATGGGCTGCCGACATTATATCGAAAGGTTCGTAGTATGTATTAATTGGAAAATTAAATTATTTGAACATTTCTCATATATTCTTTTATTACAATAGCAAGCGTCAACCCATCATGTATTTACTTTTCAGTAGCACTGAGTCGCCATGAACATAATAGGTTACAGAAGAATGTATCCTCACTGTTTTCTCTATGTATTTTTTCTTAGACTGCCAAAAACATTATTTTGAAGAAATGTTTATGTTTATTGTAATGACATTGTTGTAATAATTTAAAGTCACTATGCATTTTAAGTCAAATTTACTTGTTCTCTTATTTCCACAGACTGTTGTACCCTAAACTCAATCCTACACATCTTTTTGAAAATCAATAAAACATTGCTAAATGCTAAACATTCACGTAATATACGATAACAAAAAAAATATATTTTATCAAGTGGAGTCAAAAAGGCTAGCAGGTATGTAGTATGTACGGTAATACTGGCTTAAAATAATACGAAATAAAAAAAAAAACACTCGAGTGTTAACGCGAGTAACTTAGTCGCCTTAACTCTACCTGGATCGAGATAAACTCGACCAATGCAGAATACCTCCACGCTTTGAGCATTCAGAGCGCAGTGAGTGATTCACATTGGTAAAGATTTACACCTTCCATCGGTCTGTCCGTCTGTCCGTGATTTATTCGCTGTCCGAGCGGGCGACTAATTAATAACATATATTTTATGTAACGATAAAAAAAAACGGATTAAAACTCTAGATTTATCGTTTCGAAATAACACTTGTGATGTTTTTATGCGAATATTCGATTGGCCCGCCCGTGTTTTATTGTGAGCTTCCATATTCTTGGGCTAGTCATTACACATAGCTTTGGTATAGGTCCTATATTTGGATTTATTAATATTGTTCCTAGAATTATATGGGTTATATTAACTTGAATCGACTTTGATAAATTAGCGTGAGTATAACAATTTTAATATAGTTCAACTTATTATTCAAATAGAAAATTCATTTACCTTCCCTATTTTGATAGTGGTAAGCTAAATTATTAGACGAGTTAGTAATTCATCAGTAATTTGACTGCTTCTGTGGTGTAGTATTGCGTGTGCAGGACGATTTAGTTTTAAGGTCTCGGATTCGATTCCTGTGGCAGGCAAGTCAGCCCGTAGTCTAGAATTTATGGTTATATATCGATATATTATCTGCCTATCGCATCATGGGACAGAATACACACGGTAAAAAGTGGATGCACTATTGGTACCTATACCTTTCGGGAATTAAATTTGATGGTAAACACCACACCACTAATTTCGAAATAACAAAGCAATATATAAGTAAGCAAGCACTACTCTGTGCTTGTATATCAGAGATTTTAGATGCTCAGTAATTACTGACCTAATAAGGATACAATGACATTTAAATCTAAACGTGTTCTTCGTATGTAAATCGATACTCTTACAAACTCTTGCAAATCGTAACTTTTCAATCGTTTACATTCGAAAATCCATATGAACATATTCTTCAACGGACCAACAGCACAACGCATCTTCACAGTAATCTCCAAACACTTTCCCAATCTAGGAAACCCAATCACAACAAAAACAATAGCAATAAACATTTAATGGCGAATAAAACGGGCCGAGTGAGACATCACGTGATATATCGGTAATCGACTTGTTTAGATTGACGTGGTGTCCGCGTGGGTTCGATTGTTTAAGATAAAGTTACTTTAATGTACATTTTGGGGCAGATGGCGTGTATGGGCTCACCATACATAACAATTATTGCCGCGTTAGCTAGTTGGCGTGGCGCATTGATTTTATCCATCAAAATTTTACAGTCAGGCGTCTAAAGACCCGATCGACGGCTAACGCGTACTCATTATCATTTTCGTATAGGTTTAGCAAATAGCAAATAAAGGTGTCTATTGGCAAAAACAATCTATCGTTGCTATCAATAAGAGATGTCCCGTACATCTCAATGGTCCTTCGAGCCGGATTTGAACCAGCGGCCTATGGATTGTTGATGATATAGCCGTGACAATGGAGCTAAGAAATTTTTATCTATACTGCTATATAAAGCTGAAGAGTTTGTTTGAACGCGCTAATCTCAGAAACTACTGGTTTAAGTGAAAAAATCCTTTAGTGTTGTATTGCCCATTTATCGAGGAAGGCTATTGATTATATAACATAACGCTTTGACCAGTAGGTGTGGAGCATCAATGAAAAATGTTGCGAAAACAGAGAAAATTGATTCCTTTTGAGAGCTTCCCTAACGTAAACGGACGCAACTATATGCAATGACTACACCAGAGACAAATTAGATATAAAAATATTTCTTAAATTTAATTAATATTAACTAATATTTCCTAAGTAACAAAAGAAGCTCCCGAGACGAATGTCCGCAGGTTCAAATCCCAAGGGCAAAACACCTCTGATTTTTCTAAAATTATGAGTGTATTCTTTATAATGATTTATAAAGAATATATTATATTATTATTTATATTATTTATATTTATAATGAAACAACGTGAGGAAACCAGAATACCTGAGAAGTTGTCTATAGGAATTTTGAGGGTGAGTGAAGTCTACCATTCCGCACTAGGCCAGCGTGGTAGACTAAGGCCTAATCCCTCTTAGTTGTAGAGGAGGCCTATGTCTATCAGAATATAATACAGGGCTGATACAAGTGACATTTAAAACCAATAACAAATAATCAAACAGCGTGTTTAATCAGTGTGAGATCGGTTGCGCCGTAACTATCAAGGTTTATGGACGACATAAACGCACTTTTGTTACTCACGCACTTTACTGTCCGAGACACTTGACGAGTCATGGCGTTTACTCATCAATACACAAATAAAATTAAAGTACATCTAGTACATTTTTACGGGTACATAAACTGATTCTACTGCGCATTATAATAAGAAAATTTGGTAAAAATACTGGTGGTAGGTCTCACATATGTTAAAAGTCCGCCTGGGTAGGTACCATTGCAATGTCCATTTCTGGTAAGCAGCAGTGTGTAGTCACTGTTGTGTTCCAGTTTGAAGGACATAGTAGCTATTGTAACTTCTGGACATAAAGACTTAACATCTCATGTCTCAGAATAACGAGTGCAGTGGAATACCAAACAACACTTTGTAATTTAAGGTGTGAGATCGTGTTTCTACCGTTTATAGGCAGTCGTATAGCGTACCATCATCAGGCGAATGGCAACCTCGTCTCGTCATTCAAAGCAATAAAAAAATATATTTTATATATTCTTGATAATTCATTTCAAAATCCAATAACATAGAGTCGAAACAGTAAAAAAATATTTTTATCTTTATTGTTTGTATTGGTTATTAAAAATTAAATAACCCAATTACTCATTATTTGCTGTTGGTAGGATATATTTCGTGTCCGCTCGAATAGCGACCACCGTACATACGGTGTTAAAACCCGCCATAGTGGCCCACGTAAGAGTATTGCGTTCCTGATCAGTCTGTGTATATCGGCGCAAGATTCCCGTCTGACAGCTCGCATGAAGAAAATCTAATTTTTACAATTATTTGCAAATACGGCGGTAGTCTCGTATAAAAATTGTTTACTACAACCTATAAAAGGGTTGCTTGCTGTCATCGGGTGCATTACATCGACAGAGCTCGACCAGTGAACATCTCTGCCGCGTGGTATTCATAAAATCCGTAAAGTTGACTTTATTGCTGTTCGTAAGTAAAAATTTATAAGTTTTATTTGATTCAGGAAATTTAAGGGTCAATTTCATATTGTTAATAATCTTTAATAAAAATGAGTGGTGAACAACAGAATGACGATGGTGGTTTTATAGAGCAAAGTACCCCTCCTCTTACATGTATATACGGTTCCAATAGGCCGGCATAATTGTGCCGACTGGCGAGGGGTAAGCGTCATTCTCAGTCGATATTCTATGAAAACTCATTCTACTTAGCATCAGGTGCTTGATGGAAAAAAACCAGTTAACTAAAAATGGGGTTTTGGTAAAATGTTAGCAGACTTAAAGACGAGCATATAGTTGAATTTATTAGCGCAATGTCAAAATGGCCTTGTATAACAGGAGTTAAATCAATCCTAATTTTACTTATAAATGTAAAGTTCGATTTATGTTACAACATAAACGGAGAAACCCAGCGTTGGGGCAATCATCTCTCGTAAGTCGACACTCTATCTAGACTCACTCCACCTCACCTCAGGTGTAGTGGGTCACTATGATGAAACCCGTACTAAAATAAATTCAAACAAAGGAAAAGCCTGTGCCTATCCACTGTCTGTAATCACTGGACTTTATAAATAATGTTAATTGACAGGCTCGACTCCCAGGTCGAGCTGCCCACAGCACCACGCAAAACTAATGTGAAATCATATCTTGTATTTTGTATAGCGAATGAGATTTCCGAAGGCTTAGAATAATCCTGCCTTAGACCTTATCGCTTTTCTAAGACAGCATGGATGATATTTTTATTATTGTGGATGCTTATAGATATCACACGACATAAGAAAACTCTAAAGAGGTTACTCCTTGTCTTAATTATTTACTGTTTTATACAGATCGTTTGGAGAGTCAAAGTTTTTCAATAATTAATTTAAAAAATCATCAGGCTGTGGAATAGTTTGTCAGCATACGTGTTCCCTCCCTCCTATAACTTGGGACCTTCAAACAAAGCGTAAAGAAGCAATTATTCAGGCCGGCATGACTGTGCCGACCGTCTAGAGATGCTTGTATCTTTTTGGCTTCAATTCACTTAACATCAGGTGCAGAGAAGCTACTTTACTGAGGTCCTATAAATAAAAGATTCATAATTTTTGCTCATCATCATCATCATCATTTGAGCCGAAAATCGTCCACTGCTGGACATAGGCCTCCTCCATTGAGCGCCACAGGAACCGGTTCTGGGCCGCCCTCATCCATCGGACTCCGGCGACCTTCACCAGATCGTCGATCCATCTCGTGGGGGCCTGCCTGTGCTGCGTCTCTCGGTTTGTGGTCCTCACTCCAGAACTTTTCCGCCCCAACGGCCATCAGTTTTACTCATAAGATGTACAAAATTAAAAATATAAACTAGCATTAACAATATTTTCATTCGATGACCTCACTCGACTCATCAAAAATAAACAAAATGATATAAAAATGTAATAAATGAGATGATGAATCCAACGAGTGCAAATTACAATAGCGGCCAATAAACTGACGCGTCGGTTTATTGGTATCGTGGCGGGACAATTCGCGGCGCAGCGCTAACTCGCGTGTATAATTATGTGAGGGAATGTTGATTAAGACCCACGGTAGCGATGTAAAGGTTTTATTAGTGTACTTGTTGGGAAATTGATATTATGTTAATTTTTTGCAATGGAAGATGTGTAAAAACATCTTGGGTTAAGTCACATCCTTCTTTAGTAATATTTCGGGTTTAAGAACTCCCTTTGGACTAAAAATGGATACTTTCAATGTTTACGATTCCGATGTGTTTGTATAAATCTAATATAATATTTATATATATTTCACAAGGTGTTGCTCATGGCTTCGCCGGAATGAAAAGCTTTTCATGTTTTTAAACTTGTTTAATAAATTATATGACGCCTTCTATTTGAAAAATTGATTAAAGAATTCCATTATTTTCCCTAGACGCCGGTATATAACGTGGTCTATGTCACCCAAGACATGGTCTACGCGTGTGCAAATTGCAAAGTTCATCCAAATCCATTCTGCTGATTCTGCCTTTTCTTAAAACGAACATTTTCGCATTAATAATATTAATAAGATTAGTAAACTAAATTAAATATTTTAATACCTCGGCACAGAGAAATAATTTAATAAGTAAAAACATAAAATGTGTTTGTTGTTTAATATTATTATAACTATTTACCTAATAATATTTTGAGTCAAGCATCGTCACGGGGAATCGAACGTAGGACCGGAAGAAGAAAATACTTCTTTAGCGGTCCCACGACGTGACAGCGATTGCGTCAAAATATTAGATAATTGCCTACTTATAATATTGATAAGGACAAATTCATTTTAGTTTTTTACTTTTTAATTTTTTATTCAAACTTTTTAAATTATTTTTTTGCGAGATCTGATCTAATCCTCAATAGATATAAATTCAATATACTTGCAGACTCTTAAAACTATTACGTTCACATTCCTCACTATATCAAATTCTAACCAATTCCTATACAATTATCACACGATTAGAAAGCAACTAATGAAGATGGTTGTAGCATGACGTCACCACACACGCATGCCTAATCCTAACTTATCAGCGGGATCTTCATTGGAACTGGTCGATAGCCTCGCCCATAACTGAGTTATTGTCGCTAGATACGACTGAGCCGTCAATAAAAATGTGTAGTGTCGGCCAAATAAAACGACGACGAGATTTTAAAGTAGGAGATATAAATAATGTTTTGTTTTAGTGGTACAGAATGACTGTTAGGTTTGCCTACACGTACGCTACGTAGCAGAACTAAGCTTTTTCCTTGTCAGTTCATTACCAAAATCTAGGTAGGTACAGCAAGCGATTTTGTCTCCAGAATGCCTCCGGTATTCATGATCAAAATATATTACTAATAATTAGATTCATTTGTTTACCTATAATTAGTTATAAATATTTATAATTCTTTTTTATATATGATTAAGATTAATTCTAAGTAAACATTTCCAAATTAGAAGTTTTTTTTGGGTCTCCAATAAAGAAAGAAACTGTTTCACCATAGCCGAAAATACAAAATAATGACTATAATTACATATAATCCCAAGAAGCTACTTAGCGAAGAAGTATTTTTTTTAATATATTACATAAATGTTAACCGCTCTAGCTTTCTAATAATTCTAATTTAATTATCCGAACAGATTTAAATGCCACATATCGCTGGCGGCGCAGTTGAATCAACAGAGAATGATCTCTATAAATGTTCATTGCCATTATCTTCATCTGCAATTTGGATGATAAGCATCTTAAACAGTAGTGCTTCTGAGTCATATACAATTTATTTCTAATTGTTACTAACGATTGCAATATTAATGACCTCTTATGTCAGTCAATAGTCAATGTTGTCTCCTCGGTGTAGGGACATTGTATTGGCTATGGACCGGGAGGTAATGAATTTGAACTTAAAGTCTGGTCAAACTGTTCCATGAGTTATACTCTTGCTCAGAACCATATTTGATTAAATAATCAATAAATTTTAATGTTGTTTTCTTAAAATAATATCTTAATACAAAAAATTTTAGAGATGCCCAAAACTCCTGCCCGCCACTAGACTTATCGATCAAAATCCAAGATTTCTGGCGCATGTGACGATAAACCAGTGATGTGGTCCGGCATTAAAACATTTTAAAATGCAATAAATAACGCTGTTTAACGAGGGACGCGCGGGCGCACATTAATCATTGACTCAAGTAAAGGCTACTTTTTATTGCATGTAAATGACTGGGGGTTGTTATTCACTCCCAAACTTGTTTTGGTGTAAAACAAAAGATTGGGATTGTTTTGATACACGAGACTTGATGGGAAGTGATTTTTACCATCTATAAACGTAGTCGAATGGTATTTACTATCTGTATTAGGTTTCTAGACGATGTTAGTTCTAGAAGAATCAAGAAGGGATTGGACCTCCAGGAAACAGAAAACATACGGAACACAGAATTGACACTTCATCAAGAGTTCTATGTAAGAGAGCATAACTGCCCAAGTCTTATGCTGTAGAGAAATACATTCTACAGCTTGAACAGAAATTATTTATTCGTTGCAGTTTTTTTAAGATAGGGCCAGTGTCGTATTTGTATTACAGGCGCAGTTCGATCACTATTCTAAGGACCAGCGTTCGATCACACGTCGAGCAAAGCGATAATTGGAATTTTCTTCTCACTATGAACTCTGAACCTAGAATTTTCCCGATATGACGACAGGCTCTTTTTTTGCTCAGTATCAGCCCATTCAGATACTGGAATTTGTGCCCGATATGGCGATAGGCTTAGCCCCTATAACATCAAGGGACGGAACGAACTTGGCGAAAAGTGGGAGCCCTGGTTGCCTCTACGTACTTCTTCATAGGCGCGTATTTACGCGGTATACTAATGTACATGACCATCACTTATACAGATCATCTCTACCTACCCTTAAGACGAAAATATACGTAATAAATAGAGATATAAAGTGCGTTATTTATGTGGTGGCGAGCCGAGCGATGTATGCTTAATGACACGACGGACTCGTGGTTTGTGATATTAGTGAAGCACTTACACCATATGTGATGGAACAGTAAGGTATGGGTATATAAAGTAGCGTTTACTTGCGGTTCTGCTTGTTGAATAAGTATGTCATGAGGTACTTTTTATGTTAAAAAGTATTAGTAGGAAGTAGAGATAATAATTTGTTAAAATAATTTTTTCTGACATAAAGCATTAGTAAGAAATAATGGCACTAATCCAATTAGTATGTCAATCGAAAACCATTCACCAATTTAGCATGAATGTTTTAAAAAAGACCTGGGATAAATTAATAAAATCACTTTTATAGTATAATTAAAAAAATAATAAGATACTAAAAATCTAAAACACAGTGTAATAAATAACTTTACTTAATTACGCAAATATTGATATTCTAAGTTATGAGTCTAACCCATATTGACGTAATCTGTGGTCTAACTTGACATAGCTAGCGAAATATGAGTATAAAAACCTCTGTCTTTCCTACGGAAGAAAGGCGTATTTTTATCAAATATAAAAAAAACGTAATGGAATAATGAAGTGATTTTTTTTCATGACCTTTTTTAGCCTAACTAGGGCCAGCTTATACTAACACATTGGACTTTTGAATGAGCGCTTTAGGCACCCGCAAACCTTGAAAATTAAGCAACCATCCTGAGGGCAACCCACTAAGTAGTTACGAATCTCCGCTCAAAACGGTCACTGGGATGTTCATTATTCAGTCGACATACTGTCCCGCTCCTCACGTGGCTGTATAAGTTGATGTCCCCAGCTCTGTGGACGCGCGCTGTATTTTATATACCTGTAAGTATAATGAAATGTGCACCAATCCTAATAACAGATAGGGAATATAACCTTTGGTGTCATTAAATTATAACTAATAGACCTTCGTGTAATGAGTTAGGTCTCAAGTTCACTTACAAGGACGACTCGATGTTACTTATATCCCTATTATAAAATAAGTGGTGAGCCTATCCCGGGCTTTCCCAGGCAACTCCAGTAATAATATATAATAAATAATATCAGCCCTGTATTATATACTGTCTCATTGTTGGGCACGAGCCTCCTCTACTACTGAGAGGGATTAGACCTTAGTCCACCACGCTGGCCTAGTGCGGGTTGGTAGACTTCACACACCCTCGAAAATTCCTAATAGAGAATTTCTGAGTTATGCAGGTTTCGTCACGATGTTTTCCTTCACCGTTAAAGAAAGCGATAATTCACAAAGAATACACACATATTTTTTTGTAAAAGTCAGAGGTGTGTGCCCTTGGGATTTGAACCCGCGGACATTCGTCTCGGCAGTCAGTTCCACAACCAATTGGGCTATCGACACCTGGCAACTCCAGTATTCATGATTAAAAACTAGAATTTTCATCCGACGATTATACGATAAACCATAGACGTAAAATGTGAATAACATAATTTGTAAAATTAACTATGATTTTATAAAGCATCATAAACTGCCAACACGATATTAAACCACTTAAATACCACAGTAATTATACTGAAACACGAAAAATATATTTATAAAATAATTTTACTGTTATTAAGCCGCCTTGGTTTCGTGCCAATGACTTTGAAACACTTAAACCTGGGTTTGAATTAGATTAGCAAACAAGTAATTGAAAATTAAGGAAATTTTCTGCAGGAGACTGTTGGAATTACTATATCCATGATGAAATACCAAAATAGGCGAATTGCGGTTACACCTCTGCCTACTACAATAAAGATATACGCATGTATTTAAACCATACTTAATATAAAAGTTTCTTTGTTATTGTCTATAATTATTTTATAATTTTGAAGCCGTCTTTAACATTAGAAGGAATAGTTTAGTAAGGTTGAGTAACGCATAACATATATTTATTTTAAAAACCTACATCCTGCTATAATTCACGGGTAAAAAAATTACGTTACACATCTATGGAACGACATTTCTCTCATCATTCTCCCAAGTTGTTTACTTAGTTGGTTTTAACTTTTAAACTGTCAGCGTTTTGAATAAAATGAGAAAATAATAACAGTCCTCCCTAATTTAGGATAAAACATAAAAATATTACTCTAATGGCGTCATATAAAATTCAGAGATGCGTCTGACTAGTCCTATATTTTTAAATAAACTATTTTTTGTTTTATTGCTGTGAATGACGAAACGAGCTTGCTGTTCGCCTGATAGTAAGCGATACGATCGCCCAAAAACAGTAGAAACACCATCCAACACCTTGAAATACAAAGTATTGTTTGGTATTCCAATGCGCTCGCCATTCTGAGACGTGAGATGTTAAGTCTCATTATGTCCAGTAGTTACACTGGCTACAATGTTATTCAAACCGTAACACAACAGTGACTACACACTGCTGCTTGGCGGCCGAAATAGACGTTGCGGTGGTACCTAGTACCTGCCCAGGCGGATTCTCACATATGAGAGGCCTACCATCAGTAAAAGTTGTGTTATTATACTTGAGCGATGCAAAAATATTACAATGAAAGCGTCCGTGTTAGTTTTTAAATCAATCAAGGCTAAGGAATAAAAATCAGACAGCCAATTTCAAATCACTATCGCTTAATTTGTTAGTGCTAAAATAAGGTGCAAACAAATTTTTAAACATGAGCCGAGGTCGTTCACTGTTTATACCAACCCCAATAAAGACCCTAACATAATAATTTTATAGGGCACTAATTTCTTTATACTCGGACGAGGGCAAATTAAATTTTTATTTCTCAAAGTTTGAACTGCAATCAATAATTTTTAAGTTCATTCAAATTATTGTTTATGGACTGGTTTGGTCCAAGGTTTAATGGAGACGGGCGAAATTGGGCTTGACAGTACACTTATGAAACATATATCAATATTCTTCTTCTATTTTTATATCTGCTAATAAAAAATATTAGATTGGTACAATGGGAAAATAAAATATTTTTTATTATGAATAAGTAACCGACTTCCTGTATCGGGAATATCTTTAATTAATGTATATTTCTATTATTAATGTATATTATTGTTATTCGCTTTCTGTACTTCTGCGCAAGTGAATGTTTTTGGTTTCATATTTTTTTTTAACGACTACGGCTTTTCGAGAATATTTAGACGATTGCTGTTTTAATGAACTACCCACGCTTATTCAACAACGGACTTTGATTTCTTGCTTGCTCGACTGATTTTGCTTATTCTACCGGATTTCGGAAAGTAACGATAAATCATCAACACCATTGTGTTAATTGCAACCTACACGTAGTTTCATCTTGCGATATACTTAACCCTTTATATCGGTCCTCGTCCATTCCATGCGATAATTTCAATTCTGGTTATTATTTAAGCCAGCTGCTCATTAGTCAACACGGCAATCCAGTGGACAATGATGAGGTGCTGTGAACATCTTGTGCTATCGGGTAAATACGCAGTTATTCACAGAAAAGTGTTTTTTTACGCTGTATTCTATAGCGATTATTTCTTTACTCCCGTTGTAGAGACAGATTTTTATAGGAATAATAGAACTATATTTATAGTTATAAATAAAGAAATATATAGTTCTATAGATAATAGAACCATATAACAAAAATTTAAAATATGGATATAAGATTATTGTTACATATCTGCCTATCGTTTGGAATTTAAAAAAGTCAATTATCGAGGCATGAATTCCATCACTTGATAATAACTGATCAAATCTATAAGATTGGAAACATTAATGCATTAGAAGCCATAAAGTAAGTACAAATATAAGTACTCTATCATTGAATTCACCTAAATCGAAACAGAAATACCACCAAGCACGCTTATCAAATAATTTTATTATAAAATATAATATTTGTAACTTCAATATGTCAAAAGGAATACAACACCATAACAGTCACAAGCATCCAAACAAAATTTCACATAAAACATTAATAAAAAAATGACCTTAAAAACGGACAGCAATAATAAACTATTAATAGTATTTAAAGCCGAAACTCAGCTCATTAAGGGCAGGTATACATCCGGCGTGGCCGAAGCCGAAAAAAAAAACGAACAGCTCAAAGCGGCAATAATTCAACCATATTCAAAAGACCTATAAATCTGGCATTAAATAACTCCATCCGTAGTTATTGTGTTACAATTTTATTTGTGCGGTTTATACCTGATTTAAGTAGGGACGGTCGGACGCGAGAGCTTTATAATCCGACGCAATAAAGTCGGCATAAAACGGTAGCCGAAAGGATTACCTATACGTTTGTATCAATGCAGCGCTGACGGGCATTGTTTAGTGATGTTACTAATGTACAATGATGTATCGATGTTTGTACAAAGCTGCGGCTTCGTGTGTGTTAGTATATCAAAAAAACTTAGTTAAATGTCATTTTATGAGTTTATATTTTAATACCAAAAACAAGAGATAGTTCAAGTAGTTTTTATAAGGTGTTATCTTTTATTTAATATTTTCAATATGAGATGTGTTTTTGTATTAAGAACTAATTCATTTATCTTTTAGACTTACATTTGATATTGTCACATTGCGTGGTATTCGATTAACGTACTAATTTACTTTGAGTTAATTACGCGAATTTTGACCTAAACTACTGACACTTTAAAGTAAAAACGTAACCTAAAAATACTTCTATTAAACCTCATAATAAATTTATAATATTTATTACTAATTATAAATATAAAATTATATTTTGATATCAGAAATTAAATCTCATTATCGACACACTGCCCCGAGTCGGACGACATCCCTAGCGTCATAATATTAATTATAAATGATTCAGGCATCATTAGCGCGGGCCAAAGAGCAAGCACAACATAATAATTATCTGCGTCTCGCTCGAGCACACCCTCTCGCTCACACTCGTAGGTTCGTCATTCGACACTGTTATTGTAATGTGAGAATACTGATGGAATTTGAAATTTGTGTAATTTTAACACGCTAAGGTACAGGGTGATATGAACCTTAAAGTTTTGCATAATTGATTATAGTATTCTTTGTTGGTCTGCTACGTTATGCTCGCGGTTTTCGCGATTATTGTTCATACTAGAAATAAATAATATACTATACTACCAGGGTAATGTCAATTATATAAAGAACTATAGGAATCAAACCCAAATTCGAAGATTCGTAACTTTTAAAATACAGACGAATTTTTTGCTTTGTAACTGTATTGGCTAAAGATTTGTAACACATACTTTCAGAGAATAGAGGGTATAGAGAATATTTTGAAGCATTAAATAACTTACAAAATTACTATCAATAAATAGGTGATGCTACATAAAAATTTGGTACCACATTGTAATAACAATCGACTTTCCTAACACACATAAATTAACCGATACAATAAAAAAAAAAATATTTACTTTCACCTTGGAGCTCAGAAAAGGTTAATAAGCAAGTACAATATAATATACTCATGGTATAATAATAAATAAATACGCAATGCAGGTAGAAATATTATGTATATTTAAATCGCGATTTCTCCATAAGTCTACTTTGTATTATCATATTTTAATAAAAGCACTTATTATAATCACATTCTCTAGCGGAATATTTAAACAATAGTAAAAGTATGTTTATATTAATAAAATACTACATCTCAAAATATATACACATCCATTTGATTGCTTAGATTTTTAATTACCTGGTGAAATTATACAATAGTATACTTGGTACGCGTATTACATATCATATATAAACCAAGCAACCATCTTGCTCATAACACCTGGTACACATTCCTAAATCAACCAATAAATCCGTAGCCAACATCAAAAGTCATTCAACAATAACTTTTTTTCATAGGAAACTAATAAAACTCCATAAAAACGTGCATATTGCCACAAAACTCACCCCCTATACAATGCGGCGCGCACGCAGCGTTTTTTTTTTCTACCTGCCACTTCCTTCCTACAACGATCCATTACTTGACATTCCTACAATTTGACAGCTAAATGGATACTCCGACACTTCTACGTTACATTATATTAGACCTATTTTAAGCTATATATACATAACAATAGAAACAAAAGTCGAATGGCAATGTATTCCGACTGTGTGTCGACATACTTATTTTAGCGTTCGGGCAAAAATATTTCAGCCTTAACGGTATGATAATAAAGTTGTAATTTGCTTAATATAATTAAAGTTGACACTTTTAAAGAAAACCAAGTTAATTTTACATTCAAAAATTTACTTACTACCTTTTAAGCCAATGGCATTAAAGTACAAAATTCTTTACGAAGCATTGACACATTGGCATACGATTAATTTACTAAAATAATGTTGATATAGGCAACAATTCAGGCAGAAAACACATTCTCACCCTTAACATCTCAAAAATAGAGTTTGAAATGACTCGAATCTTTTTTTTAATGACGTAAATGCTGATCGGTGCCATGCAGTCTGACACGTCGTGGATACAGTTTTTTTTGGCATTTTTAAATACTTGCAGCTAATGACAGCTGATGAGTGTTACATCGTTAAGGCAATTAGTTTATTGGGCATAATGATTTTATACTTCCTATTGAGTATTTCTGGTAAAATTGTTACAACAGATACAATAATAACAGATAGCATAACAGATTTTTAGAAGCTATCTACTCAGAATATAATATATATAGACAAAAATTAAACATGGTATTTCTACAATATGTTATCTTTGAAAGTTTCAAAGGAGAATTACCATTTTTGTATGAAAGTGAGGCTAATCTTGCGTCACGTATTTGAAATTTCGTATTTCGAAGGTTTTAATTCAATTTACAGTATCCTAAGCCATTAGTAAGAGATCCGATTGAAGCAGTTATATAACACAAGGCTAGTTCAAGTAGTGTAATGTGTAAAACAATTTTTTTCTAATGATTACCGTAATCAATTCATACACATGTCCACACACAATCTCACGCTTTTTATCTTTGACAACGTAGGCGGAGGCTCAATCGGTGCACCCACTTTTCGTCGTTTGTATTTCGTCCCATGATGTGATAGGGGAAGAGACTCTGAACTGACCAAAGAAAAATCCGATATGACTGCCCGACCCGGGGAACAAACCTAAAACCTCAGCACTCAGTCGTTCCGTAACACTACGCCACAAAGGCAGTCAATTAATATTTGACATAATCTAATAGCTCAAAGTATACTTTAACTATCACAATGAGTATCACGAATGGTCTCAGAATGGGAGACATTAATCCCAAAATCCAATAACACGTGAATGGGCTGAATGGAAGTCAATAAGGCACCAACAATCCTGTACAATTATTGCAAAACCTGGTTTCCTCCAATGTTGCGGTTATAGTTTGAAATCAGGAGTGTTGCGTCATGCCCGCGTTAAATAAAAAGGTTTTTTAATTTTTATTAAGGTGGTAGCTCAAGGTCCATTTTTAATCTGTAATCAGTATTGTAAGTTTTAAAGTTAGCTCGCAGTTGAAGTAAATAATTAATAATCATGGATATTTCTGCCTTTAAAATTTCGTCATATTAAATTTTAAAGGCCGAAATATCCATGATTATTAATTATTTTACGTTTTTCTTTCAACTGCGAGAACTAATCACTAACTAGACGTGAATTTAAATTCTTTACTTGCCAATACTTGTTTAGTTACCCAGATTAAAGCCGAAACAAAATGTATGAAAATGGACCTTGAGGTATCGCCTTAAGCGTTGTAGTGTGTTTAAAGTCACTTGAATATTCAACACTTCTTTGATTTTTTTTCTTTTTTTTTCTTTTGTTCTTTTAATACTTCTTTCTTATACACTTCTTTATTCTTAGCATCAAGTACGGGCACATTCCCGTCCTAAAATGCAAAATCGAAAATATTTTTGAAAATTATCCTTATGATTTATCTAGATTTATTATAAATGAAACCTTTTACCATCTAAATTATAATAATAACTCACCACATTATACTCAAATAGTCAACACAATATATAATTTTAACTACACTACAATCATAGTAAAATTTTTTGGAATACCTTTTGCAATCTCTTTCGTTATCAATCAACTAAATTTATCTAAAATATATTTTAGAACAACGTTATGTATCACGCTATTATTATTTATGTTATTAACATTTATTATATTTGATTCCATACAAATTGAAGATTAAGAAATTAATAAATTAGGCTCATAATAAATTTATCATCAAAATTAAAAAATATCGCCTGCCATTTCGCAAAATACCATACACCCCTACTCAACATCAACCCCCGATACGTCACCTACATCCGACACAAAGCAATCGTAGCGGAAGTGGCGCACAAAGCTCGCAACAGTCAAAAGCGTCAATGAGCTTTTTTCTACGATGGTCATTCATAAATTCTACTAGTTTTAATGTAGCGTACGGGGATGGCCTTTTTGTACCGTTTGTGAGTTTTGAGTATTTTTTTATTGTTGGAGTCCATTGATGAACTCAATGCGACCGGAACTACCTTGATAAATTACAAACAATGGAACTTTTACCCAATGTCGGTAAGGTAGTAAAGCTCTGTTATATATCGCCTTGCTGGATACCGGCCTCTTCTACTGAGATGGTTTTGTCCTTAGTCCACAAATACAGACTAAAAATACGAGCCTTCTTATTATAACACTAGAAATTAGCTTTATCAGTGGGTTAAGTAGTAGTTTTGCGAGAGGTAGGATATATTTTATATTCACCCGGATAACAACCACTGTACACAAGGTGTTAAAACCTGCCATAATGGCTCAAGTGTGTCGCGTTCTGTGATCAGGCTGTACATGCGGTTCCAACAGGCCGGCATAATTGTGTCGACTGACTAGGGATAATCGTCGCTCGTCAGTCGACATTCTACAGGACTCTACTTACCATAAGGTGTAGTGGGGTTACTTTACCGCAGCTATAAAAAAGTAGTATTCAACCAATTCACTGAACAATGTGTAATAACATTAAACATTTCTTAACCTTTTTCGTGTATGAGCACGATTTACACCATTCTCTTTTTAAGTTTTATATATTTATAACATGTAAAGAAAAATATATTTTGCTTGCATTTAAATCTCCATCGTGATATTTCGACCATAGACCGATGTTACTATTGATTTTATAATTCTCTATGAATTATAATTTGTAAAGCATTTAGCTGTCAAGAGAAAACAATTTATTTTGTTACATAAAAAAAAAATACTGTAATGGTTATTTCGGAATCGACAATATGATCAATAACATTAAATGTATTCATATAAAATCAATCCATAATATTAAATGCTTTTTTTAAAGCTGTATGCACATTGCACAAAGCAAAGGCGTTGTTTATAATGCCATTCTAAACAAATTAGCGCGATATTTCCCACACGACGCTCGTCCTGTCACTCTGACAGCGACCGTCCTATCACAACAAGGAACTAATGTATGCACTGACACCTCACTGTTTATTTACGTAACAGAAGGAAGACAAAAGTATTAATAACTGTTTAGTTAACCAAATGATACAAGGAGGTAAGTATACAGTTTTTTTCTGAGGTTTGAATATTTGTTTGGAAGAACTGTTGAGTTTTATCAAGATAAGAAGTGACTGCCTCGGTGGCGTAGTTGTATTGCATGCCCGGTACAATAGCGCTCTGAGGTCCTGGGTTCGAATCCCGGGTCGGGCAAAGTGATATTTGGGTTTTTCTGCTCAGTATCAGCCCGGAGTCTGGAATTTGTGCCCGATATGGCGATAGGCTCGCCCCCTATCACATCATGGGACGGAACACACTTGGCGAAAAGTGGGTGCCCTAGTTGCGCCTCTGCATACCCCTTCGGGGATAAATGCGTGATGTTATGAATGTATGTATGTAAGAAGTGAATTTTATAGCCCTTAAATGATTTCTTTTTAGCCAAAATACAATCACGGCAGTCTAGAGGAAATCAGGCAGGTAGGAGATATTATAGTGAACAAGTGTTTGCGTAATACACAGGTGTACTCTCGGTACCTTCACTCTCATACTCCGGTGAGACGGCGATCCGACATGACGTGCTAGACTCTACATATATGGACTATTTCTACTAGTACTAAAGTTCAAAAACACCATATAACATCTTTGCTTTTTTTAATATAGTCGATGTAAGCGTACACTGGCCTAGCTATTTCTTTCTAAAACTTAAATCCTAATTCGACTGATATTATGAGCTGGAGTGATCAAATATTGGTTGCTTTAAAAACCTAGTACCTAGGTTACGTTTCAGGTGACAATGATCGATGTCGTCTAAAATTATATTTAATATTATATGAACTTAACCTTAAGCGTTTGACCACCACCCTTTGAATATGAAATATAATTCACAGTTGAACACTATTTCTTTGTCAGTAAAAACCGTAACAAGCTTTTTAATTATTATAAATAGGTTTTTTCTTATTTCGTTCCCTATGTTAAAAAGAGTCAAAAATATAATAATAACATCAGCCCTGTATTATTATACTGTCGTACTACTGGGCACGGGCCTCCTCTACTACTGAAAGGGATTACATCATATTCCACCACGCTAGCCTAATGGGGATTAATAGAATTCTCACACCCATGATATTCATATAGAGAACTTCTCAAGTATGCAGGTTTACTCACGATGTTTTCCTTCACTGTTAAAGCAAGCGATAATTCACAAAGAATACACACATAATTTTAGAAAAGTTAGAGGTGTGTGCCCTTTGGTTTTGAACTTTCGGACATTCATCGCGGCAGTCCGTTCTACACCCAACTAGGCTATCGTAAAGAGATATAACACTAAGTTAATAAATAACGAAAATCATCGAAAATATCCTCGTAAATTAATGATACTTATGATCACGAATAGTACGAAGCCAACGAAGCTACAAAATATTAACTTCACAGTCCACCCCCCTACATCGCGAGCGTGAACCGTCCGACAACATTCTAATATAATAAAAGTAAGTTGCCGTGGCAGCTAACGACGCACTAAAAACTCTCCTTTGTGAGTTGATGTCAATAAACTCCGTCCATAATATCGTTTTAACATTTAATACACCGACATACAAAACACTACGGAACTCTTTTATTTATCATATTTGGGGGTCCTTGGACGACGGCTGGACCTTAGATAGTTAAATAATTAAGGGTCTTTAATACGTTTTATATCTTACTAAAGTTTTTCATTTGTTTGGATTTTTGTTAGAAGTAATTGTGAACTTGCCGAACAGTTTTGGATATGGTTTAACACACAGATAAACCATACTTACTTTTAAGCTAAAAAGTATACAATGGGATTCTTTTGGGCGAAGTCACGAGCAACACCTAGTTTATAATTAAAGTTTTGTTTACAGCGGCGATGGGAAACATGTCATTACCTCCCTAAACAGATTCTTGATTATGATAGGCTTACCATTTTTTATTGCAATTGAATGACGAGACGACCATGCCGCTCGCTTGATGGTAAGCGATATGAACCGCCCATCAACAAAAGAAACACCTACAGAACCGAATTACCAAGGATCTCCTGCATGCCACTCCACTACGTTCGTCTCCCTAAGATATAAAGTATTAAGTCTCATAATGCTCAGTAATTGGCTACAATATCCTTCAAACGAGAACAGCATGACTGCTTAGCGGTAGAAATAGATATTTTAGTGGTTTATATTCAGAAGAACCTTTGAATATGAAAGACCTACGATCAATATATCACTGTGTAAAATAATTAAATAAAATAAAATGCCTCCTAACCAAATTTTGGCCACGGCGGCCAATCTCATCAGATCAGGTGAAGGACCAACGGCTTTACGTGCTTTCCAAGGCACGTGGATATTACACCGCCAACTTCCTAACTCCGAGCTGCGACAGTAATTTTTAAGATGGAAAAATCCTGTCTAAATTTTTTTACCTAAATATAAGTGGGTTATATAGCTCTACTATTTAAAACGAATATTAAATAGTACCCAACTCTTCGGAATCGAAGTGCCTGACATACGGAACCACGATGCGGTTAAAGCCGAGGCCCCGCCGTCTCAATACCGGTAGCCGACAATGGCCACTCATTTATCAGACTCGGCTTACCGCTCTTGGTTTCTTTGGCGCGCCGATTC
This sequence comes from Manduca sexta, assembly GCF_014839805.1. NCBI lineage: Eukaryota > Metazoa > Arthropoda > Insecta > Lepidoptera > Sphingidae > Manduca > Manduca sexta. The sequence goes on from NC_051120.1 coordinate 965,794, forward strand.
GAACCCGCTACCTGTTAGCTTCCACTCGCTACTAAATTAATGACTGCTGTGGATGTGTGTGTCTTCATTTGTGATTGTCGATGGATGGTTTGGTTGGAGTAATGAGTGCTGGACATATAATTCACTATATTTATAATTGTTTAGGCTTTTATTTTACAGCGGATTAATAAACATGTGTAGTAGATATTTTTGTATAGTTTTCATCATTTATGTAAAGTTTTCGAAGGCACTAAAATTTCCACTTGGGATTCGATATTGACGTGCCTGGGGACCGTGGCCCGCTTGAAAAGCATGGGTGTTTCAGTGGCGTTAGCTCGGAGACACCTGACGAAATACGGACGCGCATGCACCAGTGTCCGCAGCAGGTTATCCAGTCGCGTGTAAAAGTCCTGCGCCAGCGTGGATCCTCCCTCGGCTGCCACCGCCGCCGGTGTTCGCGGCAGCGCCCTGTACTGCAGCCTACATTTTTGTCCACTGCTGGACATAGGGCCCTCCAATATGCGCCATTTTACCCTGTTTTTGGCCTGTCGCATCCAGTTCTTACCAGCGACCTTTCGCAGATCACTCCACCTAGCTGGAGGGCGTCCTACATCACGTTTACCGAGTCGTGGTCTCCACTGAACTCTCACTTTCCTCTAACGTCATGTATAGTATACAATACTATATACACTAAAATGGAAGATGCCACTTCTTAATTAGTAAATATTAATAAATCATTAGAATGTTGTAAAGACTTTCGTGCCAGACATATCTGTTTAACATGATTCTGGCGGCTCGATTGAGTTAATATCACTTTCATAGGACGCCAAGCTTGCAGTTCACTGTTGTGTTTCGTATGGTGGCATTTCCAGAGATAACAAATTTTATTTTAAAACTAATTTTCAATATAATATTTAAACTCAACCATTTCATATAGAAAAATAATGAAGAATTCAAATGAAATATGTATTCGAACGAATGTATTATAGTGTTTATAAATTATAGGAATAAAGTTGACATACGTGGAGGAGCCCGTGCTCGCTCACTCAACTTAATCTGTGGTAAGGGTGGGGTTACATGGAGACGTTTAGCACAAGTGTTTAACTCATTACGGATCATTTCTACATTGGGAAAAAATATTTGAAATGTTACAATTCAAAAGTGGAATATATAATTTGTTCGTGATTGGATGTTCGGTCCGTTATGACAATAGATTGTAGTCCTTTTTTACACCATGATTTAAATATAAGTTGGAAGCAAACGAAATATACAAATTACGCCTCTGCCTAGCTCTTTAATAATAAAGGACGTGCATACAATCTCAATGACGCAATTACTATCCACACTGACGTTGATAGTATTTATATTAAAATCTTTGACGTAAATAATTTATTTCAATAGACAATTAATTTCCAGACTCTTCGATGTTGCATTATATCAAGAATTAAATATAAAAAAAAATCTGTTAATATTATAATGACTCAATCACCGCTGTTTACTCAAGTGTTAACAGTGATACAAAATAAATATATTTAATTAACACTAACTTGAACAGTCACATTCTAACCTTGGACAGAACAGACGTGTAAGAAAATGATGATTAAAATAATATTGGTAAGCCTTATTGTTTTTATTAATTAGTATCTTTTTGTTTTACTACACATGTGCTATTCGGTTGAATGCAAATTAAAAAAAATGATGTCTTTAAGTTATATATAACCCAATACTAACTTTATCAAAAATTATTCAGTAGTGAGTCTGATAACACAAGAGCTCGTAAACAATGCCAAACTATGCAGAACTCTCAATTATAAAGCACTGCGTGGTGCAACAACTCGACATCCCGAGACATAGCCGCAGTAGGTGCGTTGGTTCCGGGATCAATCTGTATATATTTGGTTCCAACAGGCCGGCATAGTTGTGTCCACTGTCAAGGGGTAATCAACTCTCGTTAGTCGACATTCTATTGGCCCCCACTCCATTTACCATCAAGTGCAATGGAACCCTTTGCCTTGCTCGTATAAAAAAATACATAAGATATTTCATAATAACATTGCCGACATACTTACATATTTCTTTTCCAGATCTCCCTATGCCTGATATGTTTTACTGAAGAGTACAGAATCTTACCTCGTGAGGAGCCGAATGTACCCTACGTGCGGAATCAGACAAATCACTCACTGAACCCAAATGCTCGTAAATATGCACCGGTTCCAAAACCACCGCGCCCTGACACACTACATTATGCCATAGCTCCTTAATGTGTCTAAGTATGAATGATATTTGGAGTAATATTGAATTGATTTTAGCCCGAAAATTGTGTAAATATGATATTTTTAGTACATTAATTAATCTATTTTCTGAAAATTATAATAAAAGTGAATATTTGTATAAATAAATTTATAAATACCATGTTATATTGTATTTCATTAATTTGCTTCCAAGCCTTATTTATGTATTCAAATGTCACACAACAGCTAGAATACTTAATTAACTATTCACAGAGGCAAATCTCGTGAATTGAAACAAGCCGATTATAAATATTTATTTACTTTTCATTTTTTTAATGTGTCAATGGAATTATTGACTGTGCTGATATTTAAAAAAAATCGTGGTCATTTAACCACAAAAATACTTCAAGTGAGAAACATAATTATTAAGAGATAACTAGCTTTTGCTCGCGACTTCGCCCCCGTGAATATGGAATAAAAGTCAAATATATATTTTCCCGGGGTCTTAAACCATACCAAATTTCATAAAAATCCATTCAGTAGATTTTGAAAAAACACGATCAATTACAGACTGACAGAAAAGGGGACTTTGTTTTATAATATATATATAGACTCGTGAAGTTTCAGAATTAAATCCTAGTCATATTGCCATCATATTTATCATTTTTAAGTAAAATAAATATAGCGCGTGTCTCTACCAGCATTACCATAACTGAGTTATCCTTACAAGGATGATAAGTCTGGCAATCCTTGACCAGTCATACAGAAAATCCTACATTAGGCCACTACGTCGAATTATAGTTAAATCATATAAATTTGGACAGTTTGTCCAATACTGAGATATTTATAGATAATGCCGCTCTCGACTTCGCCCGCGTGAGATTCCACTACTAAATGACCAAAATCCATGTAGCGATCCATTGCGTCATCAGTGCGACGCCAGCGTCATCTATTTGAAAAAATGAGATCTTGTTATACATAACATTCGTTCACCAGTTGCTGTGTTTACTTCGAACAAAGATCGAAACATTTTCACAAACTTATAAGTATGATGAGAAGTATGCTCGGTGCCGTAGTTGTATTACAGTACAATTGCAGTGCTGAGGCTCGGGTTCGATCCCCCATTCGGGCAGTGATACTGGATTTTTTAACTCAGTATCAACCCGATGTCTGGAATTTGTGCCCGATATGATGATAGGCTCGCCCCCACGCTATCATGGGACGGAATACACACGGCGGGAAGCAGGTGCATCGGTTCCGCCTCTTCGGAGATAAAAGACGTATGTATGTATTTTAATAACAAAAAAGCGAATTTCCTATTACAAACATACATTGCGGTAAATAAGAAAACCCTCCCATGTAACTCCCATCTAAAGGTATATAAATAAAGTATTATAAACAAACATAGTATATATTTAATAAGTCTTTATTGCGGTAATCTGCGCATGAGTTACAGTGATAAGACGATCGCGTTATAATGCTCTCGCGACGGCTTGTTTATTTTTAAAGTCACACGTAATCCCTTAATGTGTATAAAATTATATGTTTGTCTGTTTTATTGTTTCTGATACACAATATTTTTGGGAAAATTAAAATAATAATGAATACGATCAAATAATGTCATTTTAATTAAAACTTTTAAAGTTTAATATGTAGGTTCAGTTCACATAAACAGACATTTTAATTAAACTATTGTTATTTTAATTGTGATTAGTCGATTTTAAAACGTCAATATTTTGATGTAATATTAACTTAAATGTTATTCTTTTCCAAAAAAAAAAAGTATGTCATGAAATTTATAACAATTAAAATCAAATGTCCTGCAGACATTTGCAGACATCGTGGACTGCAAGGGGCTAATGATGATGATGATGATGATATCAAATATTTGAACATTGTGTTACACTTATATTAAGGAATAATATTTTATAAAATTCAGCTTTTCATTTATTACAAAATAAACTTTCGCGCAAAACACAAAAACAGGACCGACCCGCGTATACTCGCTAGTATAGCGTCTTAATTTAATATTATAACGATATGTTTATTTTTCCGCTATTAATAAGCAGATGGAGGTAAGCGGTGACATCAATTGCTTTAAGAATGATTCTTAGATCCTTGTAAGCGATTTGATCATTAGAAATAGAATTGCATTATAGAATATAATTAAGATGCAAGCGGTTTCATTATTTGAATTAGAAAAATAGTATTGCATCATAAAATCAGTTATCACCTCGTTGTTCCAAGAGTAATAAGGCATGAAACGATAAGTCCTAAATTCGATTCCTATAATTGAAAAGACTATGAGATTTTCGATTTTTTTGTCTGGAACCTATAATAATAATAAAATTATAGTAATGAAGCCTTTATTTATTCTTTTTTTTTAATGAATGTGTATTTTTTTTATGTCTGTCTGGACTCTGGAACCTATAATTGAACCCAATTGAAGCTAGTCAACAATTAAGCTCACCAACTAAAGCTTAAAGTTCTCAGGATTGGGAGTTCAGATTGACATGACGGACCCATATCAATCTACAAAAACGTATTAAAAGCTTTCAAAGCTTATTTGTGATTTTGTTATTACCAAATGTCACTCATGATATTATATCGGTGACAATTTCAAAATTTGCCCATTTTGTCGAACGCATTAGCGTATTTACTTCATTCGGGGCAAAATTATTGATCATTGTACGATGTAAAACGGACTCTGTGTAGAGACGGTGGAGTTTAGTTTCGTGTGTTGGTGAAAACTGCAATTTTAATAATGTATTGGCAGTTACGCAGGTTTGTACTTGGAGTAGTGCATTGGGGGTTTAATAAAACATTTTGTTGTGGGTTTTTAAATTAACGATATTCGTAATTTATGTTTTGGGATTATTGTTTCATAAATTTATATATTTATTCACTAAAACAAAGAGGGTATTTTAGGTTTGAAACTTTCACCTGCCTTTCTGTGGAATATTACGTCCTATACGGATGAACTGGTTCAAATAATTTTTCAATTGTCTTTCAACTAACTCGAAATCCGAAAATCTATTATAATATATAAATATTTATTAGTTTTGAAAATACACAGTTGAATATAGAGCCTTCTGTAATGGAAGGATGAATATATGTCGAGACGTGTTATTGGTTTACACTACACGACTTATATACTAAATACACACACTATACTCCTATTTAGAAAGCAAATTTGAACACGCTCAAAATATATTAACACTTACCACTCCTAGGCGGTCTGACCCCCCGTTCCCTACACTCCGGCCCTGTATATGGGACAAACGGCGCGAAAACTGGCACCGATCTATTACAAGTAATCCGATTACGGGACGCGCCAGAATGGGATTAAAGCTCAATTGTTGCGAGCGACGTCGGGGTACGCAGTTATGTTTTTTCGACAACAGTCAATTTTGCAACACATTTAAAGAATTATTGGTATAATAAACAGTTGTGATTGTGTGTTTAATGTTGTGTACGACAATTTATGTTGTGTAGTTTTTATTTTAATGATTAAAAATGCCTTAATTCGATGGTAAAGGTGGTATTAGCAAAGCAGGGGTATGATGGTTAACATTGAAAGTGCGATTTACAGAAGTCTCAATCCAATTCCAATACAAATACACACACATCACTCGTTTATCTCTGAAGGCGTATGCAGAGACGTAACCAGAGCATCCACTTCGCCAAGTGTGTTCCATCCCATGATGTGATAGGGGGCGAGCCTATCGCCATATCGGGCACAAATTCCAGACTCTGGGCTGATATTGAGCAGAAAAACCCAAATATCACTTTGCCCGACCCGGGATTCGGCACGCGGGACCTCAAAGCGCTTCCGTAACGCTCATGCAGTCCAACTACGCCACCGAGGCAGTTCAACAAAAATAATCCTAATCTAGGCCTAATAAGCGGCACAGTATGGCATATTTTTGTAAATGTTATAATATAAAACCCTATTAACGTAAAAGTCAACAGGCGTAAAAGTTAATGACATATTTTTTGCGTTTAACACGACGCTTGCATCTGCTAGCCCGGAGTTCGAATCCCGATTGTGTACGAGACAAATTGTCGGACAATGAATGTGGCTAATTGTACGCACGATTTGGTTTACGATATCCAATCGCATTCAATATGCGACAAAAAGTCGTTGGATATTTCTAGTGTAAATCTTTGCGCGAATTTATTAATACTTAAGTTAACTATGTTACCTTTTGGTCTTGATTAATACTAACGTAGGCTACACTTTCTTAGACAAGTAAAAAAATATCGATGGCAATAATTATCTATTTAATAACGCACTCAATAATGAGTTACGATTGTTAAGAAGTTTTGGGACTGTTATTGTTACATAAACTCTCTTCTAATCTCAGGTCTGTGTCTCAATGCTGCGCTAAATAATAAACTTTATTATCAATTTACATAATATCTAAAATATTCTAATTTATAATAACATTAATTATCTTGTGCTCAACTCTATTTTATGTTTTGTTGTGTAATATTCCTATATATGGTAAGCTGTATAGTTTCATACTTATGGAAACATATTTGTGTTTTTATTATGCATATCTTAATTAAGTGTTAGATATTAATTACTTAAAATTTATATTCCCATTTTGTTTCTCTAATAAAATAACTATTGAAATATCCAGTAAAATCCCAAACACAAAATTAACAAAAATACTGCGCAAAAAATCGCACCACGAATATCTCGCTTTACAAACCAACGACGCCGTATGGTTTAGCGCGTAAAGGTGCGACTTCAATTACTGGGCCGGCACTAATGTGTCTATTGACGTCTATTTGTATACAATGATCCAAACTTATATTTATTACTTAAAGCAGATTATGGAGTTAAATCGGTTTTTGAAAATGCTTGAGCGTTAGAGGGAATTATTACAAGATTTTTGAGGCATTTTCAATGTTGTAAATTTGGTATTGAGAGAAATCGTTTTGATAAATAATAGATGAAATCAACTAGTCACTCGTTTGATCACCTTCATGACTGTCCATGTGTAGTATAAACGTTAAAATTTAAATAACAAATTACTGCATAATTCTACATTAAAAATACTACATCAAAATTTATATAAGTTCAAGATATTGAAAAAAATACCCGATTATTTATATTATAATTTTCTGCCGACGTTTCGAAGACTTTGCAGTTTTCGTGGTCACGGGGCGGACTGAGGTGTTCATCCAAAAAGTCAAAGTTCTATCTACCAACATTTTACAATTATACAAATTTTTTAGTTATCAATTTTAAAGTTCAAAATTTTATTCTCAAGAGTTTACGCGGATGCAAAACAAATGCACGCACATTTTACCGCCTTTATAATATCCGTCCCATAATATGATCAAGCCCTATAAAAGTTTCAAAACATATTTTTTCTTTTTAAAAATCCAAACACCTTAAGTTTTATTTAATGACTGAAATCGATGTATTGTTTACATGTTACCTCTAATAGGAACTAAGGCCGTTAATTCGACGCTGGACACCGGCCCTTAGGAATGGCGACCTCTGACTCAAGCGGTCTTGCTCTGTATATAGAGAAACAGTATGCAAAGTGCAGAATTTGGCGGTGGTAAATTTTTTTAAGATTATTTAAAAAAGAACATTTCCTACTTTTTGAAAAGTGTAGCCTTCGCGGTCACGGAGCGCTTTTTACATTGTTAAATATAATAATATTTAAACAAAATAAAATGAATGCTAAAATTCTAAGCAAATAAATTCACACCAGCTAAAGACAAATTGGACAAATAAAATGTTATTTTATATATTCCTTTATATTTAATTGTTTATAACTAGTGATATAAAAAGTCATTAACTCTATATATTTTTTTAACACAATGGCGAGAAAAGTAAGCGGCTCGCTTAAGGGTAACCAATGTGGCTGCCTTTAAACTAAACAGAAGTGATATCTACTAGAACTATGTTTTACAAAATACCATTGCATACTTAGCGTGCTACGACAGCTTACAAGTACGTTTTTAACAATATAAAATGCACTCTATTTACAACTTCCATACTGTTCCATCCTATATTTGTGGAACATTCTTAACCCCTGTTTACTCGACTAATCACCGCTAAGGGTTCTAAGAAAACACTTATTAGTCTCATGCCAATGTTTTGGGATAATAAAACTAATATCAATACCACTAGTTGTCAATTTCGTTTATTCAAACAGTTTTTATTATTTTATCTCAAGTATTGTTTCGGTATCTCTGGAAACTAAGTCATTAGAATTATATCACGCTATACCGCATAGGTATTGTAGTGGAGTGCTTGAGTTATGAACGAGGTTATGACTTCAATTCCAGGGTGGGTTGTGCTTGCAAGAATTTAAGTATACATTGTTGCCCATAGGGCGGCAGTATTGAGTCATATCATGGCAAAAATATTTTAAAAAATATTGGATAGTTATCTCTGTCTACCCCGTCAAGGATACAAACATACGTACGTACATAACGTTAACTTATTAAAAAAAAACATCCTCACTAAACAATTATTTCCCACTTATCTAATTTTTAAACATTTCTACAAATGAATCATAATAAATGGTTATAATTTTTTTCCAAGTAATAAATTGCGTGAATATTGAAATTTAACACTTATCCAAGTTGTGTTTAAGTTGGGTATCGTCGGCGCGTTTCCTTAATATCATCACATTTACTGAACGAATTGGATCAACGTACCGATAGCAAATTCAACAGATGAAAATAACCTAATACACATTTTTTGTCTATACGGGCACAATGACCCCGCTGCATCTGATGGTAAGTGGAGTTAGGTTCAATAATAGGTTGACTGACGAGAGACGATAACTCTCAACAGTCGACACAATTATGCCGGCCTGTTGCAACCGGATATACACAGGCTGATCTCGGAATGCGACACACTTACGTAGGTCACTATAGCGGGTTTTAACTCCTCGTGTACTGGTCGCTATCCGGGCGGATATAAAATATATCCTACCACCAGCAATAGATCTTATCCAATACCTTATTGGATAGGATTTTGTATTAAAAACTACTGGTAATTGTCCAGCGATAGCATTGTAGAACAGTTTGTCGTGACGATTATGGCAGGCCTAACTCTAAGCACGCCCTCTGACTTCTTGAATGTATGAATTAATTACTTACCGCTTGCTTAAACAGTAAAAAAATACTTTAGAATTGAGGAACTACACGTTTAATCTACTAACCCTAACTAGGCTAGACTACGACTTAGTCCCTCTCAGTGTCAAAGGAAGTCCGCCCAGCAGTAAGACGGTATATTATAATACAGGGATGACATACAATGATGTCTATATAACTATTTGGATGGTAAAGGATTTATTGGGGTAACTAATGGCTGTATTTTTTGCATTTTAGCCTGACGCCTTCTTAACCTCGGGTATAATAATAATAATAATAATATCAGCCCTGTATTATATACTTGCCCACTGCTGCACGGGCCTCCTCTACTGCTGAGAGGGATTAGGCCTTAGTCCACCACGCTGGACTAGTGCGGATTGGTAGACTTCACACACCTTCGAAATTCCTATAGAGAACTTCTCAGATGTGCAGGTTTCCTCACGATGTTTTTCTTCACCGTTAAAGCGAACGATAAATTCACAAAGAATACACACATGATTTTTTAGAAAAGTCAGAAGTGTGTGCCCTTGGGATTTGAACCTGCGGACATTCGTCTTGGCAGTCCATTCCACACCCAACTAGGCTATCGGCGGCTATAAATGAGTAAAAAAAATATTATAAGATATATTTTTATGGAAACGGTACACAGAGATAGATTTTTAAAAATTTAACAAGCTGTCATTGCCGCGAAGACTCGCCAAGTGGTGGGGGGTGGGGGGCGCTAATGTAATCAACATTTTAAAATTGGGGGCTAATCCCCCGCCGCCCCTAATCGCGCCATCACTCTTGGGTATCTCCTGCGCCGCCTACGTTTTGACAAGTTACAAATTCATTTTCGCGACTAGTTCTTGCGCGTAGACTTGCTCCTGTAGAATAAAGACGATATTTATGATAAAGCTAAATCCACAATAAAAATAATTATATTCACAGCATACAATCACTGATAAGTAACTTTAATGTTGTATGGTCTGTAATAACCGAAAACCTGTATAATCAACCTTTAAACCAACAGATGTCTAACATCCTCGTTTGAAGTCTCAGATATAACAAGCAGTATGGACTTCAAAAAATAAAATTAAATTATCATAATATAATGGATTTCAAAAGCTAAAACCACCTTTCTTCGGACACGTTCTACGGCATATTTAGATGTCGGCAGAATAACACCTTCTTACCAGCACATTACACAGGAAGTTAAAACATATAGATTCTGTCTACTACAATGTCTATTTCTCAATGAATGGTATTTAACAAATGATGATTTAATATATCTTTATTAAACATATCAGTAAAAATAACCAGATTAATATTTGAATTTCTGAGAAAAAATTATTTGTCCATAATGCCGCTTTAAACCATTACTTTAGAATTACTGTACTGGCTGTAGGTCCCTCATATATAAGTCCGCATGGGTAGGTACCACCGCAATGTTTATTTCTGTCGCCAAACAGCAATGTGTAGTCATTGTTGTGTTACGGTGTGAAAAACATAGTAGCCAGTGAACTACTGGACATAATAAGACTTAAAATCTCATGTCTAAGGTTGGCGAGCGTAGTGGAATACCAAACAATACTTTGTAATTTAAGGTGTTGGATAGTGTTTGTGCTGTGTATGGTCGTATCGCTTACCATCAGGCGAACGGCAAGCCCATCTCGTCATTAAAAAAAATGTTTAAAAGAAATGACTATAGATGATCAGGTGTCATTTGTTCTATAAAACGATTATTAATTAAAATGAACCTCAAGCAAAATAATTTAATATCCCAATAATGTCATCTGATAAATGAGAAAGCTTGACATTGCCCTTGGAACTGTCACGGGTGTCAAAATTTGGACAAGCAGCCGATCCGTCGCGGCTCATTAATTATTACAATTATTAATTATCGTCTATCGGTGACACTTACTAAATACGTGAAGGTCGCCTTCATTTTATTCGTATTTTATTAAGTGCAGGTTTATTATTCAAGTAAATTATTATTATTCAAGTAAAAGTAAAGGTTGCCTGGAAGAGATTGCTTGTAACCATAGATTTAAGAAACTGCATTAATCTTGTTCGTGTCTCTATATTTAACAGTGGGTACAATAAAGAGTATTTGTATTGTATTGTATTGTAAATATTATCCATCAATTGACGTAGTACACCGGGGGCCTGTTTAATTATAAAAATGTATGAAATAACTCTTTGTGACTAGAACTTAGAGATTTTCCTGTAATTGACGAGTACCTACACAGAATTTTCAATGGCTTGTAAACACTAACATATCTTCGACCATATCAAAAAATCTTCAAAGGTCTTCCACCTTTCAAATTATTAAAACAGCATTTAAAGATTTTGGTAGCTACGGCTGGCTAGGTAGTTGGTACCACCGCCACGAGCAATACAATCCCTCAGGCCCAGGCGAATTGAAGTTTGTCACGAGTGACAACAGATACAGAAACCCTGTGTTGTGACTAACTTCAAACAGGCCAAGAGATAGCGGCGTACTGTATATTTCTGCAACAAAGAAGAATTGTGCAAGCACTGTTCTGATTTGCTTTATAGTGCACGGAGATCCCAATGCACCTGATGGGAAGTGGAGTGGGGTCCTATAGAATGTCGACTGACGGGAGATGATTACCACTCGACAGTCGACACAATTATGCCGGCCTGTTGGAACCGAATATACACAGGCTGATCCCAGAACGCGACACACTTAAGTACCTACGTGGGCTATTATGGCGAGTTTTAGCACCTTGTGTACGGTGGTCGCTATCCGGGCGGATTTAAAATATATCCTACCACCATCGGGTGTGACGGACAGTAGCTACAGCCAGTGTAATTTCCAGACATTATGAGACTGCACTAATGTTATCGGATGCTAGATCAAATGCTTTGTAATCTAAAGTTCTAAAAACGCAGTAGCGACTCGATGTAAAGGTCAGAATTCAAAGAAAAGTTAAGTGTGATAGATCGGTTTAATGCCCAACAATGAAAAGCCTACTGGAGCCCGAGTTCAAAGTTTGTTCTGAATTCTCATTTGACGTTGTTTGGTGCGAATGAAGACGCTATTATTTATAAGTTATAATTGTATTATAAATTAAGTTATAATTTGACCTTATATGAGGCCTAGTAATCAATCAAGGTCTGTATTTAGTTATTCTTGGGTTACCTAACAGTGAAATCCTATTGTGATACACAGATGGTATGACAACATATTGTGGTCCCAAGTGGAATAAACCTGGTAGAACATAATTAGACGCTAGCGACATCTATGGCGGAATTGAATAAACTTCAGGCAAGATGTAAAAACTTTAAAAAAGAAACTATATTTTCGTAAAACCTTATTCTTTTGTTTTAATTTATTGTTATGATTTTATTACAATATTATACTGTAATTAATATAATAATATGTAATTAATATTATAATTTTTTATGAAAGCGACATCTATTAGTTATAGCAAAACACGGAAATAAGTTAAACTTATAGTTAGTTAAATAGTTGCTACATGTAAAAATAGATGTCACTGTTCATCAATTTTAAAATAATACTCTGCAGTTAACCTCCACTTCCTCGGTAATTAAGAAGTTCAATTTGCAATCAAGAGATGGTGGAAAAAACAATAATGGATTTACTTTGTTTGTATTTTTCTTTATAAAAATTACATAGCTAAGAGTTTTTGATCGCAATGCCATTAGAATAAATAATCTAATAGATATTTTAATAAATTAAATTTTCTTTCATTTAAAAAATTGGAATGAACCATTGATAATATTGTTATTCGCAGTTTTTTTTTAAAATACATGAATAGCGACAACCACACAGACGGAAAATCACGTACTATTTTTACGGTTTTCTGTTTGCTTGTTAGATTAAATATGTAATGTTTTTCTTTTTATGAAAAGCGGGAAAAATCTGGATTGATAAGGTCAAAATACAATAAAGATAACATAATAATGAAAAACTATTTTATTTCTCATTCCATACTCACTATTCTTACACTAGAGCTACGTAGTTACTGATACAGCACTCTTCCAATGTAAAAACTAATTTTGTCAAATTCGTTCTAATTTATAATACAATTTTGTTCGTATCTTATTATGACAATTTATATACAGTTGAACACAAAGTACACTAAACAGGAAAATATTTTTTTCGATTTTTAATAAAATATATTATGTTCCTAAATGTTTTTATATGCCCTTTGAAGATTTTTGTAGATGATGTGAATCATTCCAATCAATAAATTAACAAGAAATCGTTATATTGAATGACGCCATATTAAAACATTTCAATTTATGTGAAAATAATTATTTCCAATTAAGCGTTGGAATGAGGTAGAAATAAAATGTACAAGCAATTGTAATATATGTTTGAAGATATTGTATAATTAATATCTGTACCTTGAAATGTGCACAATATTATGCTATTTCTATTGAAATTTAAAAAATACATATAAATATATTAAATACAGATTTGTACGCATGAAAAGCCAAAGCGTTATACTACGCATAATGCGATCTCTGATATCTTAAATAGTTAAATTAAAAATGTAAATGGCAATTTATAAAATATTTGTTTTCTGGCAAATTTAAAACAGAATAAAATACACAAGATTAGGTAAATTGAATTTTTCCTTATCTTATTTATTGTTAGCGCAGGTTTCATGAAATGACAATTTGATACTGTCGAGGATCATATCTTATTCATGTAAAAAAAGGGTACAAAATGATGCTATGTCTATTTACAAACATTTAACACTATTTAGTCGTATACATGTGTTTTCTTTTAAAATTAAAAATGCTACCGTAAAGAGGTCAGTAAAGAAAGGCTAATAAAGCATTTACTTATTGCGGAGGCCTGAAGACATGATTTAATAAAATATAAATAAATAATTGTTCAAAGGCTTGTAATAGAGCTCCTCGGTGCAGTACCTTGGTGTTATTCTTGTTCTATTTTTGTCTGTTGAAATATTAAAATATCGTTAGTAAGTTGTTCTACATTACTATCATACGTTTTCCTTTTACTGCATGCCTATAAAATGACCCATCTTGTTAAAAAAGCAAAAAGCATGTAGCAAGAATAAATATTATTTTTACATTTGAGTCGTTACAAAAAAACTGTTATGAAAAATGCACCTAAAAATCTATTTTTTTAAAGATGTATGACGTCTGACTGTTCCTCACTTGCTTTCCAGATAAAGACAACCTATTGTAAAGAGCAGGTAAGTATGGGGATAACTCTATTTAACGTAATTAGGTCACAAAATAATAGTTCATAACAATAATAAAAAGCAATGGTTATTTAAGTCATAGTATCTTTTCAAAGAAGCGAGGATGAATAGTATCCACTGGTGATGTAACGATTATTAGCTTTCAAATATGGCGCCAAAACTTCAAGCATTCCCTAACTGATATTGTTTGAACAGCTCTCATTAAAATTGCATAGTTAATATTATATAAATTATTTTGAAAGACAATGCAATTATTACAAAATAAGCAAATCCGTTACACCACCTAATGATACAGAATATTTGATACTGAACATTGCTTTCCAAGTTACTGTGGACTACTACAAATAACTGCTTAATCTAAATTAAAATTGAATATTGCACAAAATATTTTTATAAAAACTGGTTAATACAATTAAAAGGTAAAGTTAAACATTAACAAAAGAAAACCGTGTTAAAATGATTATAACATGAGATCTAACGAAATTACATTTTTAAACACATAATATTTTTTTCGTAGGTTTTATACATACAGCCGAATTATATTATCTGTGTTGTATTCTTCACCGATGATTGAAATTAGTTTTCAATTTAGACATGAGATGGCGTTGTACAACATATTTTTAACGGTAAAGAATATACCACAATACTCTAACAGCATACGTAAACGAAAGTTTTCCTTCAACACGTACAAAAACATATTTTTTCACACAAACAAAATTATTTACATTTTAATTAGTCTGTTCAACAATTTCTGTATTACAATACTAGATGGCGCTAGTCACACGTAAGAGCGAATTATCATAAATAACCCATCAATCTCAATAAAATTTGCTATCAATTTAAAAACTGGTTACGAGTTAACGTGAAGGCGAATGACTCTACACTCGAAAACCAGTTCAAGTGTAAAATTTTGTTTTAATTATGCATATCCGCGCTTCGCAACTGGATTTATAAAAACTTTATACATCCTTCATCAATCTGGTGTCAATTATGTTATCTAAATTAAATACATTAGTTGTTAATATGCAAAATTAATTAATCAAATTGAGGAACTGGAAATACTCCTCAATAAATGACGAAGGAGGTTATTAATACTGATGCGACGAATCAAAAACTGTTGGACAGACCGCTTAAGAGTTCACATCTCAACGTCTCTGCTTATCGTGTCGAAATTCATTTCTTTCACTTCGTCCGGACCAAAACTTTTCACTGACACCTTGCCGTCTCCAGAAAGGTCCGTGTTCGATAATTTATTCGTAATTTTCGTTATCGATATGCGACTCTCTATGTCATTCGTGTCGCATATCGTTTCGAGAACGACTCCCTTCTCTACTTTCCTAGGTTTGGGAAGAGTTTGCGTCACTATTTTTGTACTGCGCAGTTTCTCGCTCAGTATTTTGTTGCAGTTCTTCTTCGACATGTCTAGCGCGAGGGGATCTTCTTTCGCTTCTTCTTTCTTGTCTTCTGCGGGCTTGTTCTGTTGCTTCATCTCGGCCACTTCTGCGTTGCTAACGTTGTCTTTCTTTTTCCATTTCGTTCTTCTGTTTTGGAACCAGATTTTTACCTGGAATTTAGAAAAAATATTTGTTAATATAATAATACTTATACTATTACTACTTATGCTATTTAGAGGTCATTTTAAGTGTCAGAGTTAAGTTGTATAAAGGAACAAAATAATGATTAGCCAAACATTTAAACACGTTTATAGCTAAAGAGTAAATTTACTGAAATAAAAGTAATTTATATAAATTTCGCAATTCTATTAACTACGCGGGACTTTAATAATTACGAATTAATTGATTTTATTTCTACCGATAATTACACTTAAATGTTAGTGTAATACTAAACGAATATCAATTAGTAGCTCTATAGTCGCTACAATTACGCCGGCCAAAAACTTAACTATCCAAAACAACCCTTATTAAAAACGATTTAATCCCCGCCAAACAATTAATAGTTTGACCGCGAGCAATGACGTACAAACGGACACGAAAATCGATGGTACATAGTCAACATAGCGAACACAACAATACAATTAACCCTTTGATATGTCGCACATAACTATCTGGAAATATCCACGCGCTTTGTAGGGTCGGCTCTCTCATAACCGGGGAAGTAAAATTAAAGGTATTCTTCCAACTGCTTGACTAATGGCCGATTAATTATATGAATTTAGTATAGAGAATCTTTGACGAATTGAGGGTGGGGAAAAACTGGACAAAACTAGCACAGAACAAAGAAAAGTGGCATAAATTGGAGGACGCCTAAACTCTCCAGAGGGATTTCTATAACAAAAAATGATAACTAACATTTGTACTTATAAATTAGAGTTAGCTACTAACATAGAGTTAAGAAAATATGAAAAAAAATATGTGTTTATAGTCTAAGTGTATATGAAATTAAAAGGCTTTTATTATTATTATATTTTATACTATAGAGAATATTAATATTCTTTATTTTAAAGAATCTTAACTCCAACTACCGTGGATTCTAAAGCATAAATCAACCAATCATATAAAGTTGGTTTATCATGCTTACAGATGAGTTGTTTGGATTGGTTCATTCTAACCATTAATGCGTTATTAGCGATTGGTTTATTAGAATCGGCAGTTAGCAAACCATGGCTGACTTAAATGTGGAGATTCTGGCTTCGATTTTTGGAAATATAATGTTTATTAGTTTATCGAACTCTAATGAGATTTTTGCACACTATTTAGCATGTACAAAAAGGATTTGGGTTAGTTTCCACGATAGTCGTTTGTTTAGCGTCAACTATCTCTGATAGATGTCTTGCGCGACCTCGGAGTCAAACCCGAAATATCTAAGCTCACAGGAAAATAACGATTTTTTTTTCAAAAGTAATGGGATGGTTTATTGTCGGCTGTAAAAGTAAATAACAAAGTTAAGTAGCAGCCCTGCGTCCGTCCCGCTCGCACCACTAATGTGCAATCAATAATATTATGTCTGTATGTAGCATTGTGTAAAGCCGCGTGCCCAATGTCCATAACTGGGTTAATCACTCGAATGGAGTACCTGAATTAGGACTGAGTTTGGGTTAAATGGGATTTCTGAAAGGCCATAAGGTCTATACTATTCACTAATTTGTACGAGACGAGCAACAAGTTAGTGATGGGGAATTCTGGTATAGTTTACAGACAAATGGCGATCGTACATGACTACACAATAAATAAAGAAATTTTACCGAAAATAGCAGGTTAGAATGCTGTAACAGCCCGGCGAAATTCTGACAACCCTTTGAAGACGCAAAATCTGAACTTTGAAAAAATATTTGGAGTACCCTATACCTGCAATCTACAGTGTAGTTACTTCCTGCACCAGTATACTAAAATAATATCAACAAGTCTTCATGTGAGATTATAGAAATGTCGCGTTCTACAACATTATACTTTTTGGAGACTCAAACGAGACCTTACCTCCGAATGAGCATAAAAACGTTTTAATTTTTGGTCATTACCAGCATGCATTCAGCGATGTATGGTAGGAAGTAAAAACTATTAATTTTACGATTTGTCAATTTACATGAGGTTTGTTTAGTGTAGATTTTAAATATGTTCCTAGAAGTGACATTAAAAATATATATTTTCGATGTTTATACGAATTATGAACAGATTGAGAATCTTTGCAGCTTGCTAATGTTTTAAAAACTTTCATGTTAATAATTATGAAAACTTAATTTTTATTTCAATCAGTATTAATACCATACGTACAATTATTTATGAACGATAATTTTAAAATATATTTATATTTTTTTCAAAACTTCTAACTTTGTGATTATTAAAACCATCTAGTTATGTTATTTAAACTATTTATAAAATGCATTGTATCATAAATTCTTGCCTTGAGTACTAACAAATGAAATAACTGTTAATTTCGTGAGTCACGAAACCTTTACAAATACTTACAGCCGGTTAATAAGAACTGCATAGCTTCTGTTGTTTTATGTACTTTTTTCAACACATAAACTTCTGTCTTAATCTCCAAAAGATTTAAGAAATAAGAAAGAAATAAATAAGAATTTATTTTCCGAAAAGTTACACTTCTTCTAACAATTAGCAACGATGTCCACACTAAGCTATGCCTGTATCGTGGAAGGTAGAAGAGCAATTAGAATATTCTAAACCGAACTCTCTTTCTTCCTATCATCGCCATTGCAGACATAATTCCTATATCAGGAAACTCAGTTGTGTTTTCCAAAATGTACTCTCTCCCACAAAATGACACCTTATTTTTTAGAATCCCATATTTTCTCCAACAAATAAGAGACAGATTAGCGCAAATCCTCAAACCGTCAACCAAACACAGCCTAATAAGCATAAATATAATTAACTATGTCAAACAAGGTGCGTGGACACAAGTGCACATTCAGAGTCAAATGTCACGTCAGGCGGTGGTGGGAGGGGGCGGCAGGGGGCCCGGGGGGGCGGTGGAGGGGGTGTGGATTAATTTGCGAGCCAATTACACGCGGGTAGCGCATTGTGCTGTGATATACGGTCGTGGTAATGACTTGTGTCTAATGCATAATTAGGAAATCTAAGCGCCGCTCGCGGGCTGCTTAGCGTGGAGATTCTGGTTTGATTCTTAGGTTTTTTAACGATGATTCTCATTAGTATCTGATACTGACGGAGCTTGTCTCCCTACCAGAGATTATGTAAGGGCTCTATTATTTTAATTGCATTAAAAATATTGCAGATTTTGTAAACTAGACAATATATTTCGATATATAAAAGTTAAGACACAGAGTATTGTGCTGGTATGGTGGGCTCAGACTTAGCTAGATGTAAATCTTCACTTCTTCCATGGTGTAGCGTATGGTTTCTTCTTGTCTCATAATTTTAGTTTTCTTTAAAACTCCTAATATTATTACCTATCTACTACGCTCGGCTGGAATTAAAAAATACGAAACTAGATATTTTTATTGCCGACAAACGACTAAGTGAATCACCGCTCATAAACACCCATAATTCCAAAACAATTAAGGATGTGAATTGTGAGACAAGCTTCGAGGGAAGGAATATCATTCCAAAGCAGACATTAAACTATATAGTTAGTTTTAGACTGGACACTGGACATTAGGGTCAAATTTTTGCTTCATACGGACATTTCAAATAAGTCGCTGTCTTATTTGAAATGTCCGTACGACAAAATGTCACAGCGTCCTTACATTAATACAAAATTAATATATTTATGAAAATATGCTAATATGCGCATTAAAAACATGCTAATCATGATATAGAAAAAGTATGAAGTATTTAACATTCTTGTTTTGCAATGGCATGGTATATTGAATAACCATCACATAAGCGCAAAATTGTGAACAAAAATGACAATCTTCCCAATGTCAGCTCTATATACTCTTAGAACTCTTTGTTCCAAACAAATTATGGACGTACTGCGAACTGTGGGCCCTCGAATAGTGATTAGAGAAAGGTGCCGGGTTATTTGGGCTTCCGGATATATTTCACACTATACGAATCGCAAAAGCATACTGTTATATGGACCCATATATGCCAAGATGTATCCACCTACAATTATCCAAAAATAATTAAAAGTTAATACACAATTAATCCAAATGCGATTTACTGTTCAACAAAGCCAAGATCTATTTATATCTGAAAAAGTATGTCTGAACTAATCCGCACATTTTTTTTTAAATAAAATGTACATTTTGCCATAACTAGATTTATATCAAGACGGGTTTTTATTTCGTGGCACGCCCCACGAACCCGCTCATTTATGCTGTAGACAAAATATGTCTATAGAATAACTGCCAGTTAGAAACATGTAAACTACAATATAATGCTCTCTATATGTAAGCTACACGCATGATTGACTTTATAGTTCATAATATGAAAGTTCGTAAACATTACAATGAGCTATTAAACAAAGTGCAAGTTATGAACCGACAATAAATGGAAGTGGCACTTGTAATAAAATAAATGCAGTAATGGACAGTATATTAATGACTCCAGGATTTATTATTATTCAACTGAATACATGTAGATATATAGTTTTTTTAAGTATATAGGAAATTGTCTCATAATGTCGCGTTTGTGTCCTGGTGTCTAATCACATATATTTACTAGCATTTGCCTGTGCCTCCGCCCATGTGAAAAAGTTTTTCCAAGACAAAAAGTAGCCTATAACGTTCGGAAGTAATGTAGTTTCCTATTAGTGGAAAAAAATCAAAATCCGTTTAGTAGTTTCTGAAATTAGCGCGTTCAAACTCTTTAGCTTTATATATTAGTAGAGGCTGTCAATTTAATATTTTAATTTAATTGAGAGTTATCTAAACTAGTATTGTATATGCAGTGAAATGTATGAAGATATTGCAATTATTAAAATTATTTTCTTTTATTACATAATATATATAACAGCGTTTTGGGTGGCCTGGTGGCCTGATTACAATCTAGCATAATACCTTATAAATATTTTTCTCAGTAGCTTAAATCAGTTTAAATCAAAACAGAACTGACTGCGGTCAGGTAGGCCGCATATGGTAAAAAAACAAGTTAGATTTTTTTAAACATATTTATTTTAATGAAATGTGGAATGAAAATTGCGTCTATGCTCTCTTATCATACTGTTTACTTACGAAGTCCAGTGTTCGATTTCCAGATATAATTTATTACTCCTAATATTCCTAATTGTATGGTATCGACACGGCGACATCTCTACCCATCTCCCCAGAGCCGGGATCGATCAGCCAGTAATTAACTGTTTGCTAACCGATACACTACAACTGTTGTGTACACACACACACATATACACACGCGTACACGTGTATTTATATAAAGGTCATACAATGTGAAAATATATAACATGTATAGGAGTTATGATAAAGATTTTTACGTTTATTAATACTTGCTTGCGACTCCTGTAAAATTTCTGAAACGGTATAATCTTATATTGACGGTTGAAAGGTTGAGTGTCTTAAGCGACATTTTGTTTCCAAACAAAAATTAATTAGTTTAAAAAAACATACAAAAATGCTGATTTTAAATATATATGAAAATTAGTGTCACTAAAATTGTCGCTTAGTGAATTAGCCTTTCAACCAACGATATCTAAATTGGTATATGTTTTATTCTTAAAATGATAATCATGAGTGGTTCGAAAGATTATTTGCTACAAACAACTAAATAAACTTACAAAAATAAGGGAAACCTATTAAACTCCAGCCCCTTATAAAGTTATGAATATATGTCCCTTCTAATTAAAAGTTATGACATGTCATGGTTTACAAAAGATATAACAGAAATTCGATTAAATAAACTTAGGGAATCAAAGGCAAAACCGTACAAGGAATACAGCGACGGCCAACCATCATCACGTAAGTACTGGTTGCACTTCGGTTTGAAGAATACAGTCTCCAGATGATTATCCCTCGACAATCGACACAATTATGCCGGCCTATTGGAATCGGATATACATGAGCTGACACTATGGTGGGTTATAAAACCTTGTGTACGGTTGTCGTTATCCGGGCGGATGTAAATTATATCCTACCACCAACAACTTGCTTAATGGTAAGCGACACGACCGCCCATAAACAGTACCTACACCATAAATAACTACGAATTACAAACTGCATGGCCCCGCACTACGCTCGTCGCTCTAAGACGTAAGATATCCAGTTTAACAAAGCTCTAATTGGTATCAAACTAATAATATAATATATAATAATATCAGCCCTGTATTATATACTTCCCCACTGCTGAGCACGGGCCTCCTCTACTACTGAGAGGGATTAGGCCTTCGTCCGCTGGCCTAGTGCGGATTGGTAAACTTCACACACCTTCGAAATTCCTATAGAACACTTCTCAGATGTGCAGGTTTTCTCACGATGTTTTCCTTCACCGTTAAAGCGAACGATAAATTCACAAAGAATACACACATGATTTTTAGAAAAGTCAGAGGTGTGTGCCCTTGGGATTTGAACCTGCGGACATTCGACATAGCAGTCCGTTCCTCGTCATATCAGTCCGTTCCACACCCAATTAGGCTATCGCCGCTATTAAACTAAACACCAAATTATTAACCATCACCAACAATAAACTATTAAAAACAACGAAGTAACCGTGCATCGAACCCGCACTAGCACAATAAATCATTACACATAGGTAGATAACAACATTAGTGATCCCGTCAGTTTGTGGGTAATCAATATTAAAGCGGCCGCCGCTTTGTTCCGCGGAGATCATTGTACACGACCCTATTAGTGCCGGCTTGCGTAGGGACGAGGCTGTTACACGGATATCGATATCGATAAATAAATACAATTTTATTTTTATGACTACTTTTGTGGTGTGCTTGTATTACGTGGTCCAACAGCAACGAGGTCTCGGGCTTGAATCCCAGATCGAGGAATGTGATTTTAGCACATTCTGTTCAGTATCGCACAATTAATGGTAGGCTCACACCCTATCACGTCAGGAAACGAAAAACACGTGGCGGAAAAGTGAGTGAGCTCTAATTGTGCCTCTACGTGTTTGGGTCTTCTTATCAAAGTTAAATTTCATATTTACCAACAACAAAGGCAATTTCTACCATGTTTTGTAAATAATAGTTTTAGGTTATGTTGCTATATAGCGTTCTTATTGTAAATGCTTATATTCCCAAATAGTACCTACACTTCCTAGAAATTACAACCATGAAACTCCCAGTCTGAAACTTAAGTCACTCCTACTACTTACATTGAACACAGTATCTTAAAACGTTATACTTAATAGCGTTTGCACATAGGAGTAGGTAACATACAGACACTCTCTACTACTATATAGGTACTATACTATGCTCGTATATATACCTGTCTAGTAAATGTTTTCTATATTAAATAGCAAAAAACCTTCAATATTCTAATATTACCCAATAGCAGGAGGTCATTAACATACAGACACTCGCATATAATGAACTTATATCCCTGCCTAGTAAATGTTATCTATATTAAATAGCAAAAAACCGAACCTTCAATTTTCAAATATCACTCAATTATGTACAACATCACGCTATATTTTGTGTTGCAAATTAAATTAACTCCATTACATTCCATATTTCGCTTCGAACACGAGTGTCAACTATCACATAGCAGTATTTAATTAGTTTCTAATATCTGAAATTAATTAACTTTTGTTTATACTGGTTGGAACTTTGTACAAAAATTTTACTAGAAAGGTAGATTCTGTCTGATGCTGTCTGTACCATCGCTCAGTCTATTTCTGCCACTAAGTAACATTTCAGCTTTTATATTGTAGTACTACCGAGCATTTTGTCACGTTAAATTTTAGGGTGACAAACGCAGTGAATGCCGTACAAATGTTTGTCTTCTCACTTCCAGCCGCTTTCAATAAAGGATTCCAATCTTAGTCTTCAATTCGACTCCAAGAGCGAACCAATCAAAATAACTCATTTGTTATATCAAAAAATCTTTGTTCTGACTGGTGCATTTTTGAGATAGATTAACAAAGCGATAAGAATCGTTTATTGATAATTGCGGTTAATGTACATAAAAAAAATTAGCATGTTAGAGAAAATGAACGGCTTAACCCCTAATTCTATTATATTCTATTTTAATATAAATATAAAAATGCTAAAATGTTTAATATGCAATCATAAACAGTCGAACGGCTTCAATAAAGTTTGTCACAAAAATGTTAATATTATGTTTATCCGGGAAGAATGCGCACTAATACTTATGATTGCGAAATTCTTAAACTGGAGTTGCGGATAAAATCTAGCATACGATAAGCCAGGCTTTAGATATTTACTAATCTCTTATTATTGGAGTATAATATCCGCTTTCTTTAATGATGTCATAATCGACAATAAAAACAATCGATAAGTCAATCTCAACAATGACTCTACAAAAATGCTTAAACCGGAATTTACTGTTTAGTGACGCAAATAATTTATCGATAAAAGTATCGATAAGGCTATTAATATTTCAATTTTCCTTTTTATAATAGCCTAGCTAACAAGACATAAATCATTTGTTGTTAATTAATAACCACGATACATGATCGCCCACAATACTTCAGAAACGTTGCTTATAATTTTATTGTATAACTTCAAATTAACATTATATCTCAAATATATTACTTAGCATCTTTCTGACAAGGTCAGAATTAGGCCTGCTTGTTTTACAATACGTGAACTAAATTTGCTGAACTGTACTAATACACCTTGTTTTATGGTACGGGCACTATTTATCAAACAAAAAAGTAACTTAACATCAGATATTACGGATGGAAATGACGCCTAGCCTAGTATCAAGCCTCTACCACATAGAGGTAGGTAGAGACTATGGATTGCCACTTTGCACGATTCTGGCATACTTCTCTTGCTTCCTCCACCTTCATCAATCTTTCCATGCATTCCCGCCGGTTCGAGATAGTTTAATTTTAATGTCTAACATTCGTGTAAACGTAAGAAATCGTTATGGTTCAGAATACTTTTGACCAGGCCCTTACTAAGACTGTCAGATGTCTGATATTCGGAAGTTCGGTGCGGTTAACCCCTACCGGCTCTTCAATCCACATTTGCCTTATCCTTTTTGTCACTCTCCTATTATCCATCCTCTCTAAATGCCCAAACCACCTTAACATACCCTCTTGATTACTATTGTCCATAAAAAGCAAGAAACGACGCACAAAACAGGTATTATTTTTTTCAAATTACAAAAAGTTAGTCTAAAACGGCCTAAATGATGTACTATATTCAAACACGGTAGTTAGAGCCAATCAAATTAGCGTAATGAGTCGCTTTGTTCGGCAGATATCGATGTACAAGTCCCTATTAGTGCTAGTGATGTGACGTTCATCGGTATCGAGATACCGCGAGAGCAATCAACATTCTTAGTCTCTTTATCCGAGGGGATCGTTTTACACCGGCCTATTAATGTACGGCTTTTTGTTGGTGTTGTGACGTCAGTGTTAATTTATCGATGTCGATTTTTATGTATCTTTATGTTTTCCGGAATACGAATTCTAATACTGAGAAAATGTTGCTCGGGATTCGTTTTAGTCTTACCATTCAAGTTATTGTACGTATTATTCGGCCTTGCAATATTCTAATTAAATTTTTTAATGAATTAGTTTATTTTTTCTCAATAAGAGGCAAAAGAAAGGTTGCAAATCCAGAATATGTCATTACGCATTCAACCAGACTTTAATATTTGTAATTATAATGAAATAGCCCATGCATACATACATGTATATCTACTTATAAGAGAGACAAAAAAATATCACTTGCAATTTTTTTTAATTTAATTTCGTTCCACATAATTGTTTAACCGTGTTTACGTTTGTAAATATACCTCAGACATTAAGTCTGCCTGTATATTTCTCTGTACAATCAATTGTATAAATAAATAAATAAAAATAGAGTTCAGTTAACTATTTAATCATCGATATCGATTTAACTGTTTCCCTTCCTTATACTTATCTAAGCTACCGTCGATGGCGGTCGATGACTAAGGCCCGTTAATCTAACAATTATTCATTGGAGATAGGCCGGCCACAACGAAAGCGACTACAAACCTTCCTCAATTATTTATGTAATTATGTAATCGGTCTATTGTAGTCTATTTAGTATTTAATTTATGAGTTTTCGTATTATACTAGTTATTAAGTTTTGTAATAAGTTCTGGATGGTGTTGCTACTTGCTACTATTTATAGGCAGTTGTTGCGTTTATAATGTCAGCCCTGTATTATATACTGTCCCACTGTTGGGCATGGGCGCCCTCTACTACTGAGAGGGATTAGGCCTAAGTCCACCACGTTGGCCTAGTGCGGGTTGGTAGACTTCACACACCCTAGAAAAATTCATATAGAGAATTTCTCAGGTGTGCAGGTTTCTCACGGTGTGTTGTTGCGCTTACCAGGTGAGCATCTAGTTCGTCTTGTCATCCATTTAATAAGTAAGGCAAAATAAAGAACTGCTTTGTTCATTATCAAGAAATGTTTAGTTTTTGAGACTTTTCGACCTGACTTGGACCAAAATTTCTGATGTGTGATACATAATTTAAAGGACATGTGTAACATGGATGTCTATTTATTTATACTAATAGGTTTTCTGTTAAAAATAGGGGTAAATTATAATTTAATTTAGTTTACCGCCAAGCGGTGAGTTATAAACGTGAAAGTTTGTACGAATTTGTAGATTGGTACGTAATTGAGCTTTCTAAATCACAGTCTTTTACTATTCTTAATATGTTACTGGTGGTAGGATATATTATATATCTGTCCGGATAGCGACCACCGTACAAGGTGTTAAAACCCGCCATAGTGGCCCACGTAAGTGTGTCGCGTTCCGGGATCGGACTGTATAGCCGGTATAATTGTGTCGACTGTCAAGGGGAAGGTAATCATCTTTCGTTATTTGACACTCTATTGGACCTTATCCACTTACTATGAGGTGCAGTGGGGTCACATACCAAAAAAAAAACTAAACATAAAAATAAAATAATTATTCAGTTCCAAAGCACAAATACGAATACTTGCATGATAAAAAGAGTATAAAATCTTAAGGTGGCTCTTCCAGTTGTATAAAAACACTTATGTCCCAACGTAACCAAATCAAATAAACGAAAGTTTAATTTTGACACCCACTTTCTAAAGATGGTTGACTTAATTGATACTTAACAGTTAACTGGCGAGATAACGTACCGTGAAAGTTAACTTGTTGGTTTAAATTGATCGAATCAGGTTTTGGACACTCGCATTATGTCGTGATGAGTTAAATATACTATTAAGCATTTGCGTGAGATTTTTATCACATCTAACAAAGTATTGCCTGCGGCTTTGTCTGCTATAACGACTCAACACTAGTTTTAGATGATTTTTTTTGTAATTTATTTTTCCTTTCTCTACAGTTACATAATTTAATTTATTTTAATTGGTATTTTTTTGTTTATTTCCTGCTTAATTTAACTTATAATTCAGATATAGCTGTGTTTACCTGTAAAAGACATAATATGTAGCAGCATGGTCTCCGGGAGGGGGTTGTTCAGAAATAAATTACAACAAATATTTCACTGAATAAGTTTGTAACAATGCAAACTATCGACCATAGACGTTTTATTATGATGAAGCGTTTTCAAAAACCACGCGATTTGAATATGAAAAAAAAACTTGATGATATTATCTAGTATAGTGCGTAGGTGCAGATGCACCCTTCTAAAACTAATCCCCTAGTATTATTTTTTTTTTTATATTTGTTGTTGGTGTACCATACAAATAATAAATAAAAACAGTTAACCGATGCTTAGATAAAAACCTAATGCCATGTCTATTTGTATATTACCTTATAACTTTGCCTGATTTTAGTCTAACGCTCGACATCATCCAAATGCACGCAAACATTTTAACACCAAATTCAATTGGCATCAAAAAGGAGACGCGAGAAATGTTAGCGCTCTCCCCGAAGACGATTCCTAAGGAATATGTGACTAATAAAGAGGAGCGTGGCAGCAAAGCCCGCGAGAGGGCCGGAGTGCCGCGCCGGTGAGCGGATGTATTGCGCTAGTAAGACTAGGACTTAAGTCTCTAGATGTGGCTTAAGGCTATAGCATACTTTCGTATGTTTGATTTAGAACTTTAATCAAACAAACAAAACACGCATTTGTCCCCAAAGGGGTGTGTCGAGGCGCAACCAGAACACCTACTCTTCGCTAAATGTGTTTCGTCCCATTATGTGATAGGGGGTGAGCCTATTGCCATATTGGGCACAAATTCCAGAAAACCTCAAATATTACTTTGCCCTACCTGAGTTTCGAACTCAGGACCTTAGAGCGCCGCAGTACCGCGCATGCAGTACAACTACGCCACCAAGGTAGTGGAACTTTATTTAGGTGAAAATAAAACAAAGGATACGTTTTGTGAAAACAGCTTTTAAATAATGCACCACACAACAACGATTAGAGCTGGACTTTGACATTAAATCCGCATTTAGATAATGTCTAAAAATAAATAATGAATTAGTAAAAATACATATTTTACCACCTGTATTAACTCTGACATGATAAGAAGCGATACTAATAGAAGAGGAATTAACAGATTTTAATGATGTATTTAAAAAATGGAAACTTCTTTAAATGTAGGCAACATACATAGGATCACGCCTTATCTCATAGGGGTAGTCAGAGACTTATCACTTTACACGATTCTGGCATACTTCTTTCGCTTATTCCACCTTCATTAATCATTTCATGCATTCCTGCCAGTTCAAAGTACTGAAATATAGGGAACAGTCTAGTATATAGACTATATGACCCCAGTTTAACAATGGCTGTACTTTAATTCCCGTATCAAGATACAAATATAGTGACAATATCACTCGTTTCAAGCGGACATTGTCAATAACGGCAATTTAAAACGCGCTCGATCCCTCTAAAGAATGATCACTACTTAATAAAGTAATCGTTCACTGTAGTAGTTAAAGTTACTTTTACTATATAGGCTTTTGTACTGCAAGAGATAGGTGAGGTAAGAGGCGATCTGTAAAATCAGACTATAATGTCCTAAAAAGGTTTGTCAGACACAAATTTTGATCCCTGATGACTCTGGTATAGTTTCCCTTTACCAAAGCTGGATATCGAATCTATACAGTTTATTGATTGGTTTAAAGTCTCCTAAATTCCAGTCAAAAATAATAACTCATTACCTGATCTATTCTTAACTCCACACTTTCTGGCTCATTAAATCTCTATGTAAAAGAATTATTCATACGTTGCTTCAATGATGTGACAAAGAAGAATAAACCGGCAAACACTTTTATATTAAAAAGGGTTATAAAAACTACAAAATTCCGATGTTAACACCGTCTATTGGTGCACATTTTTATTAATTTTGTATTCATTTTACTGTATTTAGTGTATACAATAAAGTGTTTTCATTCAATCATTCATTCAAAAAGCAGTCACATCCAGCGTTTCTAACCCTTTGAACTATCGTAATATCTGCAGAAGCAACGCTTACAGAGTTTTTGGCACGGCGGCGACTTGCCGACTCGCATCAACGTCGAGTGCTTGGCACAAAACCAATTTATATTTAAACTATTAAATAATGCTCGCTACATACCTGAGATATGGCTCTACAACACTTCACAACTATTATTTTATGCCACTAATAAAATGCTTTCAACTATTAAAAACTATTTAAATGTAAATTCTTACTTGGTAGTTCTGAATGATACCAACGTCTGCGTGTAGATATTTTTAGAAGTATAAAGTGAAATAGGTAATATTTAACCTCATTTTGAGCAGAAAATATCAAGCTATAAATGTCGTCTTGTCTTTTAGATTAGCGAATAATTAGAGCGTTTAATAGTCATATTAAATGATGACATAGATCTTCCTGACATTAAACGTTTGTCTAATAAATCATATGTCCAAAATATCAAGGAAATCCAAAGAAAACAGTTCAAATAACCAAATTCTTGGCACTTGAATGCACATTAAAATACATATCTAAAGTATCATTACGCATAATAGTTTGATGCGCAAAAATCACTTAACTAATGCATTAAACATTTTATTTTCATACGTTTTATTAGCAAACTGTATCAATTAAATAAAAATACATTTTAAGTATTATAAAAAACGTTCAACATATCAAACTATATCATAAATCATGACAATAACTCGGCCATTAAATAAACCGTTTCATCAATGGACGTTCGCTTCCTGCGGCGTCTCGCGCCAAACCAAACAGCAATTAGCGACTTCATTGAATTGCAAAACGAAAATATGCGCGTGGGCAACTAAACAACGCCTCTGATTGGCTGAAGCGAAACGGCCGTTGGCGATAATAACCTCGCATTGGCCGAGACGGTATCGCATCGGCATTTTGGCAACGAATCAAGAGGCGTGGTTTGAATTTCGAATGAAAAATTATTCAAACTTGTTTTGTCTTTGATGGAACCATTTATCGTCCGTATTATAGACAAGTGTTTATGAGGTTATGTTTGTGCATAGTTTAGTGGTTGATGTAATTGCTGTTGATGTTAGTAGGATCTATTATGTCGAAGATACTGGGGATTTATAGGAAATATAAACGACTGAGATTAATATTCTACACGGCTATCGTTGCTTCCAGTTATTCTCCAAGACACTAGTGATAGATAAAGATAATGTATTCACGGGCAATTACTCTGATAAGATTAATTTAATTGGTATTTTAATCTGTGTTTTTATTAATTTAATAAACTTAATTAGTAACAACGGTCAGAGAAAAATAAAGACAAGAAAGGGTCAAACATTATTTTCAAGGGCATTATACCCAATGTTATTACTAAGTATTCTAAGACTTAACATCGTGAAACTTAAGACGAAGAGGTCAGTTTAACATGAAGAGCTTTGTAATTCAAAGTTGAAGATGTTTATAAACAGTTTAGATTTACTGTCAAGCGATCTAGTTGCTAACCTCTTTGCTATTTGTAAAACTAGTTTTTGCCGATCGATTGGAATTGGGCTTGTAACATATTAAAAGGCTTTTTCATTAAGCATACAGTGGAGATATGCCAAAACGCTTTTAAAATAATAAAAATAATGCAACAAGAACAGCGAAGATTCTATCTTGGGGTACAGAATTTCCTAATTTCTTTAAATCAATTCAGTAGGTCAGCTATGAAAACGTAACAGATTTACTTTCGCATTAATATTAATATGGATAACAGGTTTCAATGATTGAATAAAAAACATTAAGTTCCATTACTTATAACAATTAAAAGATCGCGACAGAATGCTGCATCGAGTATCTCGGATTTATATCACAGAATTGCTTTAAGATGTTTAAACTAGGTGCTAATTAAGTTTAAACGAGGCTGTATGTATAAAGGATGGATTATTTTAATATTAACGCCTTGTTGTTTTACGTTTTTCTGGTTTTATTTTTATAGTTACTCGAGTTATGTTTAAATAATTTCCTACTTTGTTTAATTCTACGGTTGAGTTTCGGTATAAACTAATTAACAAGAAATTGAACGTCAAATTTTCTCACAATAAAAAATTCAAATAACATGATCAACTCTATCTTGCAATATCTATTGCGGAATCAATACCAATAATTACAGACAACACTGAATCAATCAAGAATTAATAACATCCGCATTGACCAAATAGACCCGCCAACACCATCAACCCTAACCAAACTGGGATCTCCGATAAGGATCAGATACACGTGATTTCCTACCAAGGACCACCAACCGAGTCAACGGATTTGCATAAAAATGCCTCGACACGCGCCTTAATTGATCGCGTACAGCCGCCGACAAAAGCTATGTAAATACCTTTAATTAGCGATAATGGTTAAATGGTTCGGAATTAATTTATATACTCGCGCACTTGAGGGTTGTGCATTCCGATTAGGTGGTGTTGGTTGATATTAGTGCCTATAACAGCTGTATACGATCTTATCGATACTTGTTGTTCGATGCTGCTAATAAATTTATCAAAATATTAGTTCTACTTACATTAATATGTATTATTTGCCGATTGATCCCGAAAATTAATTAATAAAAATTTTACTTATACTTATACTAATATTATAAATTCTAGTTTTTGAAAATGTTTGGAATTTTGCTAGAAGTTTAGAAGTAAATACCGTAACCGCTGAATGGATTTGGATGATATTTAGCACACGGATAAACTACATCATGGATTAGCATACAGGCTAAATTTTATCTCATATATTATTTTTTTTAACTCACGCGGCTGATGTTTTATAAATATCTAAACATAGAGACTTTTTATCGGGAAAAGAATTTCACGCGAATCGGCGAGAAGAACCTAGTATTTAATAAGTGATGTAACTATGACGTGTTGTATACACAAATAGATTGGCTTGACCGTGATTATACCTCTGTCTAAACTTTAACAGAAAAGAGATATTTTTATTATCGGTATGTTAAATAAGATGTTCAGAAACTTTAATATTTTGAACCTTCTCTTATGTTATAATTTGTTTCAAATCTGGGTTATTTTAAAGCAGAAACATCGTACACAAAATCTAATAAAAGATTAACATACTAGGTATGGCGCAAGAAAACCGGCAACGATGTATAAAGCAGCAGACTGGGCTCTGTGGCGTACCTCGGGAGAGACCTATGTCCAGCAGAGGAATGCAACGGGTTGACGATGATGATTATGATGATGATGATACTCTAGCATCCATTTTTAATTCTAAGCATAGTCGCGAGCAAAAGCTCGTTCAGTAAATTAAAAGATATTCATCATAACATAGGCAATAATTACGCGACAATGATATTAATGTGTCATTTATTATTAAACGAAAAGTACTTATCAAACACGATCACGTATTTTTGTCTGATTTTCACCTACACTGAATAATTTATACGACATTGAAAACTGAACATATCTCAGTATGTCATTCACATGAATTTGTAATTGATTAGCATTTTGCCGCGACTCTCTCCGCCTTTTAATTACTTACTATATTAAAAACAAGCTAACATAATTTTCACTATAGTATAGGCTTTGTTATACCTACATCTATACATATAAAAGAAAGTTGTGTTAGTTACACTATTTATAACTCAAGAATGGCTGAACCGATTTGACTGAAAATTGGTAGGAAGGTAGCTTAAAACCAGGAGTCGGACATAGGATACTTTTTATCCTGTTCCCATGAGAACGGGACGTGACATAAAGTGTGGTATAACAAAACGAAATTTGGTATGGAGATAGTTTAAGACCCTGGAAAAGTTATAGCCGGACTTTTAACCCGAAAAACTCCTTCACGCGGGCGAAGCCACGAGGAAAAGATAGTATATAAATAAAATTAAAAGGTTACTACATATGTGTAATAATACAATATGTAAGTACTAAGTAGATAATCAGGCAATAAAGGTGTTTTTATTTATCCAGACTTTTTGTATACGTTTTAGAATTAAAGAATTAAAAGGACGATTGCTCGCATATAAGGAACCTACCATCAAATGAAGTTAGTGAATTGATACTGACTTTACATTAGGATAAAGTCAGGTTGTAAAAGTATATAAAAGTTTATTACTAATCATGAGTCTGATTTTTTATAATTTTCGAAGTTATGCGAAGTCTACCAACTGTATTAGGCCGGCGTAGAAAAATACCTTCAACCTTCTCAATAGTAGAGGAGGTCCATATTATTATAACAAATCATTTAAATTATTATATAGTTAAAGGGCCACGTAACATTTTGTGTAGAGCTGTGGCTTGGCAGAGTTATGTGAGTGTAGCGTACCGTTTGAAATGAACAATTGCAGGCTTGCGGGCTCCTTGACGAGTGAGTGAGACGAGACGAACCACGGTTAGTGTACTTGTATGTCGTTTGAATTACTTTAATATTGTAACGTATTACGAGCTAGGTATGTAGAGTTAAAGTAATAGAAACCAATAAGAAATAACTAAGTATTTTTTGCTGTATTTACCAGTCACAATTATTTGAGAATTACTTTAGTATTTTCTGTAAGTTTAACTGTAAAATGAAAATAAGGCTTTTAATTATATCGCAAATTAAATTTATTTCGATGGTAAACAAAAATTTGCGAGGAAACCTGTTAACCTGACAGTTTTCTACTAGAATTTTGAATCTTAAGTCGAAGAAAAGAAGTTTATATTCATAGTTAATTTAGAAGTAATTTTCCCATATTCAAGGTCTACTGCTGGGAGGGAAATTTATATATTTTATTGTAATAATAACACACTGAACAAATATTATTTTCCTTTGTTGTAAAAATCAGGTTCTTAGGCATTAAATTACAATCTAGTCTATAACACCAATAAGCAACGCAATTGTAACTTAATTTTCTAGATTTAAGTTTACAAGACTAATGTTCTAGGCAACATAAAAAACATTTTGTTTTTTTTTTCGTTGTTTGATCGTCGTAATTATGGACTACACTTTATTAGTTACCAAAAATTTAACACAGTATTTTATAATGACTTAAATTAGCCACTTTCCTGTCCGCCTGTACCTAGCCTCTTCTAGCTTTTGTCAGATGCAATTAGACTGCGTACACTCGAACCGAATTTGAGTGCACCGGACAGACAGAGACGTCGCTATTGCTCATCTAAAGAGGAAAAGGGACAGCTAATCTGTGAAAATGTTTGGAAAACTGGCTTTTAATTGTCATTGTGGACAGACGGTAAGGTTTGTCTTTGTTTTACTGTGTGGGGCTCTTGTGTGCCTTCTGGGTAGACACTAGACACTATTTCTTAGCCAAACATTGTAGACTGTTATGTTCTGTTTGAAGAATTAAAGCCGGTGTAACTGCTAAGTATCAAGAGACTTAACATCTACAGTCTTACTTATAAAAAAATCGGCTATACTTATTTTAAAACACAGATTTACTCGATCAGCTGTAAGTCAAAACCCGCCATCTTGCCTCTTAATAAGATTTAAACTAGGAAACCGGTGATGTTTTTGACAACTATTTAGGCAATTCTTAACCACCTCTTAACGCTAAAACCATATAAGTAAGACTGCTAATGTCTTAAGGTGACGAGCGCAAAGACTGCGTTTTTTACGGGACACCGCGAAGTTACCGCTCTGCATCTGATGGTCAGTGATGTAGAGTCCAGAAAGAGTCGACTGACAAGAGATGATTACCCATCGCCAGTCGACAAAATAATGCTGGCCTGAATGAACGATACACAAGTTGATCCCAAAAGGCGACATACTTGCATGTGCCATTATGGTCTTACACCTTGTACAGTGATCGCTATCCGGGCAGATATAAATATACCAGCAAATCAAGGTTCGTTTGTTTATTACACGACCGATTTACACATGAAACTATTCATTACTTCTACAACGGAAAGAGGCTACTTTTAAATTTATTAACCCAGCAAGTGAAGCCGCGAGTGAATTGTAGCCGCTACTCAGTCATACATCGACGTTTGTATGTATTACGTATATAACTAACCGCGAACTTAGGCAAAGCGGCCGCAAACCGCAATCGGTAAATGGTATTTGAGCTATTACATACATATGTTACGGTCAGAATCGGGTATTTGATATAATTTCTATGTATGTTAATTGTTATAGGTGGTGTGGTGGTAAAGCAATGTTGTGCTGAGGTCTGGGGTTCGATTTCAGGTGATGCTGCCGGTTTTTGCTTAGTTTCAATCGGAGTTTGTAATTTAATAAAGTAAATAGGTTTGTTACACGGGATTTCATGACGAGAAATGTGGGTGAAAGAGGCCTTTCACCGACTAAAAACGCAAATGGCATGATTTTGTGTAATGTTAAACTACAATATGTTGATCGCGCCTTCGCGCACGAGCGCGGACTTCAAAAATACTTATATTCCTAGGATTTGAAATTTGAGATACATATTCTAGTCTTTCATAATGACGGGAAAAACTATGGCTAAACTCGCCTAATAAGTAAAATCGGTACTAACTAAAATATGGTAAATAAAATAATTTTATACAGTCCTAGTGGTGTAATTGAATTGTCTGTGAGGTACATTTATCCTGAAGTCTCGGGTTCTGATTCTGGATTGGAAGAATTGATATTGGATTTTTATTTTATCACCTCGGAGTCTACAATTTGTGCCCGACTTGACGATATGCTAGTTCTTTATCACATTAAGTAACTGAATATACACACACATACACACTCATGCCTTTCATCTCCCAAGGTCCCTTGATGTTAAAGAGAGCAAGTCTATCGCCATTTCAGACACAAATTCTAGACCTCGGGCTGATACTGAGTAGAAATCACAATATCACTTTGACGGGCCCGGGAATCGAATCCCAAACCTCAGCACTGCAGTCGTACCGTAATAGAACCACGCCACCGAGGCGAAAAATGAGTGTACTAGTCGCGCCTCTGCTCTCTAGAGGTAAAAGATGTGTAATTAAGTGTATGTAAAATATTAAAAAGAACCCGGCACTATACAAAACAACTAATTGCACAACTAAACTGCGACTACATTATGCCGCTTGATTGATGACGTAACACTTGCTTTTATACTTGGGTTCAAACATAAATCTAATTAAAGAGATTGATAGCCTCTGCAGATTAGAGAAGCAAACACTCCACACAGTTTAATCCAAGAAGGACTTAAATTAGTGTTTATCCGACTGTAAAAATGACAAGTTATGCTTACAGGGATCTGTTGAGAATGTATGTTATAATAATATCAGCCCTGTATTATATACTGTCCCACTGCTGGACACGAGTCTCCTCTACTACTGAAAGAGATTAGGCCTTAGTCCACCACGCTCGTCTAGTGCGGATTGGTAGACTTCACACACCCTCAAAAATCTTAGGTATGCAGAATTCCGAACGATGTTTTCCTTCACCGTTAAAGCAAGCGATAATTCATTAGGAATACACACATAATTTTAGAAAATTCAGTGTGCCCTTTGGATTTGAACCTGCGTCTGGGCAGTCCGTTCCACTGTCAACTAGGGTATTGCCGCTGTATGTCTAGTAATAACATCTAAATGTTCCTTACTAGGCATTGCTCGTAGCTTCGTTCGAGTTTTATATCTATGAAAATCATAGTATTTATATACTTTATGGATAAAAAGTATATTTTTGTATACAGGGTGGCCTGTGTGTAAATTGTTCAAGTCACAACTATTTTTGCATTTATTTCAAACATCTAGACCCACAAACTTTGGCAATAATAAATATATATAGCTTTTTCTCGCGGCTTTACCTGCGTGAGAGCTTTTCTGGACTAAAAACTTGCATAGGTCCTTCCCAAAGTCTCAAACCATCTTCATACTAAATTTCATTAAAATCCATTCGGTAGTTTTTGAGTCCATCGTGTTCAGACACAGACGCGGCAAAGTACTTTGTTTTATAATATGTAAGTACATATCACCATAATCGTAAATCCCCTGCCCGTAGACATAAAAATAATAATTGAAACACAACCGAATATTCACGACAACGTATTTAAATCAACGCATTATTCACTGTCGAAATTATAAAGGATAATAAAATGCGTTAGTCATCGTTTCTAAACACTCAATTAGCGCCCCTTCGCGCCCCTCCGAGCCCCTCCGTGGCCCCTCGCAACCCCCCGTCGGCCGTGCGCTATCTCCATCCTTGGGGTGGACACAATTGTAACCGTTTGGCATGAAAAGATCCTTGCGTTTTATAATTTGGAGTGGTTTTCCTCGTTGTAAAGATGAAATTGTTTTTTAATTGTGCGGTTTCGTTTATTTGGAGTTTGTTAAATATGTTCAGGTTTGTTTAAGGAATGAAACAACTAATTAGTAGTTTCAATACGTAACTGCGTTATATGATTATTTACTAGAATGCTGAAATAAATTAGTTGCTTGATCTCATGCTTCATGACCGAGTATTAAGTAAATACTGTTCAAACTAAAGTATAATACTAGATTTTTGTTCGTAAATCATTGTATATCACTGTAAATTCTCATAACTCGCGTGAGGTTTTACTGATCAAACCTCTTTGAGCATAATTATATTACGGATTTTTTACAAGACATTATTTTTTATTTTTTTATTACACTTTATAATATGAGACTTTATAACGTGATCCCCACACTAAACTATGCTTGTGTCGTCGGCAATCACAATCGCTATTGATGTAAAAAGAATTTACATTAATAAAAAATACAATTAACTTATAATAATAATTTAATTTGTATTAAAAAACAGATGTTAAATGTTACAAAACGCAGTTGGTGTACAAATGTTACAGAGTTCATTGCATTACATTTGTTACAATAAATGATCTACTGATACTTATGCTAGGAGAACTTGATACCTATAAATCAGTGAAAACTCCAGCAAAAAACAAAACATAATGTTATAATCATGCTAACTGTAACATATAAAACAAAAATCGAGAAAATATTAAACTTAAATTAAACTAAATTGGATGTATGTATGCTGTTGTGGGTATATGAGGATGTGATTCTAAAAATAAAACAACTTGTATTCTTATTTCTTCATCGAGATAGACTCTCACATACGACAGCTATTTCCAACCAAACAACTTGGACAAACTCAAATAAAATTCTCAAAAACCAAACACTTTTATTAATAAATTTCAAATCCCCTAAATATATTAACACCAAAACATATTTCTGAGAATTTGTTTTAATATACATTAAGCCACGCGACGAGTGTTGTGACAAACAGACAAGACGCCCGTTTCATTAGAACAGTGTTAGTGACTCGTACTGGGAAAACTCGCTATAACGCGCTGTCGAATGGGAATGCTGATAGAAAATGCGGCGGGCTGGGCGTGGGTCATGAGCGGAGCGGGGAGCGGGAAATAAATATGTAGGTCGTGTGATTAATACGGCGCTTTGTAATTATTTGGTAATTGTAATGCAAAAAACCTTTTTTTTGGACTAGGACTATAAGGACACAAATTAACTGAATGTGTTGATATAATTTTATTAGATGTTAATTAAGGATGATCTTCCTATGTAGTTCTATTATTTTATAATATGTCCTTTTAACATGTATGTAATGCAAGAATATATAAAAAACAAATTTAAGCTCAGTTTAGGATCGTGATCGTAATTTCAATTTTGCTCCATATAACCGCTTTCACGGGTAACACTCTATTCACTATGTCAAAATACTTCTTGATTACAATCCTAACCCCTTCCGACGCAGGAGCCGAAATTTAAATTGTCAACATTTATAAATTTACTAAAAAAAATTCAATTGATTTCGAAATTACTGGCAACATCGAAAAATATAGTATAGCAATTTACAATTAATACATCACGCACCCGCTCCGCTCATCACAAAGTGCGCACCGCCCCAACGCGTCAAATAAACTGAACGGGATCCCCACTGAAAATTCCTGTAAAGTCATTTTTCAGGCGACACGCTCGACGGATTACCAAACAGCCAACGCACACTGAATAAATAACATTCGCAGAATCAACTGTTAATTCCCGTCTTCGTGATATTTCGGTTATTTTTTTGGTGTTAGGTGCGGACAGAATGTAATATCGACGTGGGCGGACGATTTGTCTTTTTAAATATTTTGGGAGGATGTTCGGTTTCTTTTTGTTTGGAGTAGGTTGTTGGTTGCCTGATGTTTACCTTTAAGAGTATCTGTAGCAATACTGGTCATTTCATTGCAAGTTATATACTAACGTATGACAGTGTGCTGTGCTCGGCGCTTTGAAATATTGTAATAAATAATGTTATGTGGTGCAGGACTTCACTTTAACTAAACTGCTTACAGTTATCGTTACAAGCAGTTGCTACTGTTGTGGGACGATAACAATCCAGTAATGAAAAACAATGGTGAATTAATAAAAATGGAATAAAATTTTACGCGATATACCACCAAAAAACATTAAAAATTACTAGTTTTAAAAGTAGACGACAAACGAAATAAATTAATTTAAAAAATCACTACCCTAGCCCAAAAAGTCTAGTGTCACTTAAAATCTGCAACCCTAACGCAACATAAAAAAACGAATCACAACATTAACTGACTATGGAAATCAAACCTCGTTCACAATCAACTCAACACTTGAAACACAAAGAGATATAAAGCTCAAATAAACGTCGTTTTTAACTTTCAAGTCATTTTGATCAGCACTGACAGCAATAGGCGGGAAACCAATCATAGTCCGAAGTGCGTGTTCCGAGAACCGATGTTAAACGGTAGCGGACGGTGTGCCACGGTAGGGATGGGAACGTATCGATAACTATTTTTCGGTGTATCGATTCTATTTGGTGTGGTAAGCTTCGTAATGTAAGAAATACTTGATAAATTATTTACCAAGAAAAGAAGAAACATTAAAGTAGGAGAGTTAAAAACTCCAATTCTAGCACTCATTTTTCTTATATTTTTTTTTTGGTATGGTAAGCTTCGTAATGCTTGATATATAATTTACCAAGAAACATCAAAGTAGGAGATTTAAAAACTCCAACTCTGACACTTATTCTTCTTATATTGTTTTAAGTAAATCTTCAATCTGAGAACAATTTACAAGTTTAAAAAAATATATTTTAATTTCGTCGAAAATTATTTACATAATGATGTGTACATCTTTAATTGGTGCATGTATTAGTTATTACGCCTGTGTAAAGTGTATTAGACCGTTGAATATTTACTGTTGATGTTCCTATTAAATAAATAATTTTAAGTAACGCGTGAAATAATATACAAAAAAAATATCACATTTATTTTACCGGTCGTATAAAAATCTTAGAAAAAATTTATCGATACTTATAAACTTGTGAACATCCCTACAAGGAGATGAGGAGGCGGCTCGGGGCGAGGGCGAGGCGCGATGTGATCTTTAATTGTAAGCTTCCTGCTATTAGATTACCACTCCGACTGCGCGCAGCATCCTGCATCCTGCTGCGCTATTACACGCCTTAGACACAATATCAATAGACGACACGATATCAATACACATTTTATTGATATTTTGTCAACTTAATTTTTTATTTTGTACATTTTTAAGCTCTGTAAAGAAGCACTTAAGGATAGAGGCAGAAGGCTATTCTACCAGACATATTAAACTTTAGTTATCACATCCAAAACTTGAAATTGGAATAATGTACAGTTGCCATAAAAAAATGATCACGTCTTTTTTTATAGCTGAATGAAATTAGCGTCTAAACAGCAGCAACTTCAAGTCAATCTTATAATTATAAGTAGCATTGCCACAAGTCGTCTTCGTGTACAGTTAGAAAACTCATAATGCTGAACAAAATTTATCATTGAAGGCTTACGAAGGATAAATAAATTCACTCTACCAAAGATACAATGCAGTTCTTTAAGGATTCGAATCTACAATTGCACAACAGTATTTATACAAACCAACCTTAATTACCAATAAATAACAAAACATAAAAAATACACCCCTATTCTCAAAATATTCGATATAATTACGAGTGGAATCGTCGCACAAAGTGAGCGCAATATAAGCGCATTAATCAACTCAGCAAATCTGACTGCTAGCATCGTCATTATA
This sequence comes from Manduca sexta, assembly GCF_014839805.1. Classification (NCBI taxonomy): domain Eukaryota; kingdom Metazoa; phylum Arthropoda; class Insecta; order Lepidoptera; family Sphingidae; genus Manduca; species Manduca sexta. The sequence continues at coordinate 1,007,314 of NC_051120.1, forward strand.
ATTGCTTTCACGTGGGACAGCCGTGGGGCGAGGGGGCGTCGGGAGGGCGTTAGAGGGGCGTCCGGGGGCGCGGGGGGGCGACAGAGCCCGCGAGGGTCGGCCTAATTAACCTTTGTCGACTGTTAATGTATAAAACGAACCTTTATTATTGTTGGATTTCGCATTTGTTAGAGAGCGGATTAGCGACGGTTATGTGATCTAGTTTGTGTGATGGTTTACAATTGTTATGATAGTTTGTCGTGTATTACAGTAATTGTAGTTTTATTTATTTATTTATTTATTTATTTGTAATAAGGTACACCAACAGCACTACATATTACATCAATCAATATTATAAAAAACTATAAGGTACAGCATCTGATATGTGTGCTACTAATAGGTGAACACAGCATTTACCACTAACAACATTATATACTAAATAATTTGTCTATAAAAACTATTGTAAACAACGTCATATAATTGGCAACAGAAAAGGTTATTGAGAATATCTCGTTGACAAAATTTATAAAAAGTTACATGTTAATTTTTGAGATATTCCAGCAGTCTTTCTTTGAACACTTTTACAGAATCATTAAATATATCAATATCCACTTTAGTGCCAACTTTATTATATAGAGCACATAATCTAGTTATTGGAGCATTTAGACCTAAGTTAGTTCTGTAAGAAGGTGTTTTAAAAATACTAGTTATTGGGCGTCTGGGTTTGTTGTAAGGAACTGCTATACTGATGTTTTCGAGGAGTTCACTGCATGAAATTTTATTATTAACTAACTTATATAGGAATGACAACTTATATAGTTATATAGTTTTCATTTCATATAACTTATATAGTTTTCATTTCATTGTATTATTTATCTCTAATAGTAATCAAAAGAAGGTAGTAGTTCGAATATATCAATGCTTAAAAGAAATGTTTGTTCAAAATATTTGCTATGTTACGGAAACAAAATTAGGAGCACGAGTCTTATGATGGTTCAAAAGATATTGAACCATAGATCCACTCTCTTTACATAACTTTAGTTACATAAAAAATACAACAAAATTATTCATTCCTACTCCAATGTAGAGTCGACGCCACACTAATTTGAAGCATGTTGTAATTTGACATAATTTTTTTGACCGCCCGCTTAATTCAATCTCAACATCTAGCAAATTACTTTAAAACAATAGTTTCTTTATGAAATCTCTAACATCTTACAACCAATATCACGTTTTCAATGCATCAGAGACAATCACATCCAAATAAACACAACAGTTTCAATAATAAAAGTTCATACACATGCATTATTCATCCCTTCAATATGATGTTAAGAATGAAATCAATATCGCACGATCATACGGAGCGTCATATTTGCGCGAGATTTCCCGCATATCACCGTGGCAACGAGAATTGATGCCCTGTAGGGTTGCCTCCGCGGTGATATCCGATAGGGTTGCCTCTAATACCCGGCAGGGTTGTCTCAATGTAGGTAAGCGGTGTATATTGATTTAATGTATTGCAATATACTGAATCAACACGAATGTTGGGGTTTTGTAAGTTGTAAGTTTGTGTGTGTATGGAGGTTAATCTTTATTAAACTAATATAATATATTGAATTATAATGATTTTCAGGGCACATTGTCGTTGATAAACATGCAGGTACCACCGCAATGTCTATTTCTGCCGCCAAGCAGTAGTGTCTAGTCACTATTGTGTTCCAGTTTGAAGAACATTGTAGCCAGTGTATGGACATAATAAAACGTAACATCTCATGTCTCAGGATGGCGAGCGCAGTGGAATACCAAACAATACTTTGTAATTCAAGGTGTTGGATAGTGTTCTTACTCTTTATGGGCGGTCACATCGCTTACCAGCAGGCGAACGGCAGGCTCGTCTCGTCATTTAAAGCAATAATAAAACAAATACAAAAGTATACTTCATAATATTGATATATTTATATATTGTATTTTTAGTGGGCAGAAACATGAAGAAGCCAGTGTTGTAATGATAAATGCTTAATAAGATAATGTTAATGTAATCAACTTAACAATGAAGTTGAAAGAGGGGTCGCGAAAATGCGTTTGTGCAAAGTTGTGATAGTTTATCGCGTAACGAAACATCTCAGACGGAAGGAGCGGGTTTGATATCATTCCTATGGCACGTAATGCTGCCTTTTCGAATTTGTATTTGTAATTAGAACTACGGATGAAAAATCATTCCAGTTGAACATTTCGTTTGTTTCCAACTTATATGCACGAATCATTTATCGCTATCTATAAATAGGAAAGGTGATAAAAATAATCTTTTACAATATATGTAAAGTGTTCCAATCAGGATTACCTATCACCAGCAAAATGCTTAATCTCACAAAATTATCATCATCATCAGTCGGTTGCAGTCCACTGCTGGACACAGGCCTCTCCCAAGATACGCCACAGAGCCCGGTCTGCTGCTTTATGCATCCAATCGTCACCGGCGCTCTTGTAATTAATCCCGCCTCCTGACCAGAAGGCATCCAACGCTACGTTTGCCAAGACGCGGTCTCCACTCCAGAACACGCTTACTTCAGCGTGTATATCCCAATAAATACATTTTTTTTTTATTGCTTTGAATGACGAAACGAGATTTCCGTTCGCCTGATGGTAAGCGATACGACCGCCCACAAACAGTAGAAACACCTTCCAACACCATGAATTACAAAGTATTATTTGGTATTCCACTGCGCTCGTCATCCTGAGACATGAAATATTAAGTCTCATTTCGTGCAGTAGTTACACTGGCTACAATGTCCTTCAAACGGGAACACAACAATGACTACACACTGTTGCTTGGCGGCAGAAATAAACATTGCGTTGGTACCTACCCAGGCGGACTCTCACGTATGAGAGGCCTATCACCAGTTTATATTGCATTTATCAAATTGTCGGTAGTATGTAGTAGTTTATATACATATGCTTTATCTCGTTTAATGTCTCCAGACGTCAATATCATAGCCCCAGGATGACACAATTATATAGTTATTGTACCCTAATTCCAGTTTAATCCAGCATTATATCCACATCATTACATGCTAAAATCGAAATGTCGGTCAATTAGCGTTCACCGCTTAAAATAAGCGCTCGAGCGACGGCAAGTGGATATCAAAGCGCTCGCGATCGCTCGCCGTAGTTTTGTATTCGGCGCCAAATTGCTCACTCCGCTCTGTGATCGTTTGACGGCAGTGGTTGGGTTAAGGCGTAGTTGTTGGTTGTTAGTTGTTAAAAGTGTAGTCTAGGTTGGTGAGAGGATGGGCCCGCGTGACAGACCTTGCTCGGAATAAATCAATGCTTATTTAGTTACCAGAATCGTGGTTACAATGAAAAGTAAGTAAGGTGATAAAAGTCTTAGTGTGAATTTCGTCTGAAATTAAAATAGGTCTATAATTATATTGTATGAATCTAAATAAAAATATTTAAGATTTTAAGATTCAAATAAATTATTTGATTTCATATGTTATGTCAGTCTAATAGTTGGTCTATTTACTCTAACTCTAGCTAATCTAATCAAATAGATGCGTCACTTTGTGTAGGTGTTTTTAAAATTTTCCTGAGACTCGTTTCCCTGGCTATCGGCAGGCGGACGGTTTTAAGAACTAAACCATACCATTTTTACAGTAAATATAATATAACACACAACATCACGCATTTTATCCCCGAAGGGGTATGCAGAGGCGCAACCATAGCACCCACTTTTCGCCAAGTGTGTTCCGTCCCATGATGTGATAGGCGGCGAGCCTATCGCCATATCGGGCACAAATTCCAGACTCCGGGCTGATACTGAGCAGAAAAACCCAAATATCACTTTGCCCGACCCGGGATTCGAACCCGGGACCTCAGAGCGCTGCCGTACCGCCGCACCGCCGCACCGTACAGTGTATAACGGTGAGTATATCTCGGGGTGGAATAAAAGCAGTAGGTAGAAACAACCTAAAGCAACAGTTACCAATAAACCGTATATTTATTACAAAAATAACTTCCAATTAAACCGCAAACGTCCCCTTAACATCCATTTTCGAACATCGCCGTATTATTGTCGCGTACTTAATGCAACGACATTATGGCTACGCTTTGATCTATTCTAAACCATATAACCGACCTTACACCGTTGTAACAAAGTCTATTTCCCATTACATAAACATTTATAGACTCAGTATATCATATTCCATTTTGGCCCCGACAGTTGTGGTTAGATTTTGAGCTTTGTGTTGAGACGGTAAGGTGCGTTTTTGTTGTTCAGCGATCAATGGTAGGATCCGGGTGTGTTTGACAGACGCATAATTGCCGAGAAATGGGCCGACTGTACCGCCACTGAGGTGTTAGGGTTTTGATCTAACTATTGCAAATACGAATCCCGATATAGGAAAAATACTTGCAGAATGAGTAAATGAGTACTACTTGCACCACTTACAGTATGTGGTAATAAACTAGTACAAGGGTGCAAAGTTTAGGAATACAATCATGTTTTATTTTTGTTTCTATAATCTTTTATAGTTTTTGAGTGTAATCTGTTTTGCGTCTTAATTTAATGATTAATAAATGAGGGTATTCATTGATGCTATTGAAGTGGTGTATGGTAACGCGGCGATAGCCTAGTTGGTTGTGGAACGGACTGCTGAGACAAATGTCCGCAGGTTCAAAACCCAAGGGCACACATCTCTGACGTTTGTATGTGTGTATTCTTTATGAATTATCGTTAGCTTTAACGGTGAAGGAAAACATCATGTGGAAACCTGCATACCTGAAAAGTTCTCTATAGGAATTTTGAAAGTGTGTGAAGTCTACCAACCCGCACTAGGCCAGCGTGGTGGACTAAGGCCTAATCCCTCTCAGTAGAGGAGACCCGTACCCTATTATTAAGGGGTGAGAATTGGACTTCGTAATAACTTTGGAAAAAAAGTTATTTCCATTACTGAAAGGAGACCTCTTTGTTCTCTCGCATTTCTTTGGATAGTAAAATTTACGAGTCCTATTCTACTGCGCAGTTAGGCCTCTGTCAATCTGTTAGTAAATAAAGGCGTGAACATACGGCTGAACCACTGAAAAGTTATCTTTTTAATCTTATAACCAAGATCAGTATTTTCAATCATCTAATATAGTTACTAATTCTAACAAATAATTATTAAACGACTGAGCACTTACCTTACCCTGAAGCAAAACAGCGTATAATTTCACAACCCTTCTAATAAAACATACACCACCATAAAAGACCTCTCAAAACCCAATTTTATTTAGGCGATAGAGCTCTACGTAGACTGGGTAAAATACAATAATACCCCATTATAGAATGATCTTTGAATGCATACATATAACAAAGGCGTACAGCTCACCATACGGTAGACGTTAATTCAAATAACGAATAAACAATTGAAGGGCCCGTTTCATACGAAACGTTTATGACGTCGCTTCACTCTTATTGACGATAGGGGTGGCACTTAGCAATTTATATTAATTTTAAAGAATAAATAAAATAATTAAATGCCTTACTACGACAATCGTGGCTAGACAATGTTTTGTCTCACTTCTTTTGATGTGAAACTATTATAGCTAACATGTATTATTAAGGCGGCTAGTGACTTTGTGACCTCCGTTTTCATCATTATACTGATTTATATTAAAAGTACTTTAGATATTTGCAGTTGTAAATGAGAGTCGGCTTTGACTCGATTTTTATCATGTTAAAAATTGCTATTTATTTATTTATTTCAGGAAAATTTACAGACAAATTACATCAGTAGAGTTAAACACAAGATATAGTCTTATGCTAATTACAAATTTTCGCCATCTATATGACTTAAATTAATTAAACTTTAGTAATTTAAAATCTATATGGAAAGACACCTGCTAATATTTCAATATACACATTTATTTCTATAAAATAAAACAAACTCGACTAATCTAAAACCCGGATTAAGATAGTGCCTTTAATTTTAAGTCGAACAAAACTCGGTTTTTGCCACAAAAAAAAAACGATAAAAATCCCGAAATAAATAAAGATTAAAAAAAATCGTCCGACTAAAGTTCTGACACCTGCCAACCCTGATTAAGGGTCCAATTTAAGCTATTATAGTGTTCATAAAACCGTGTATCATCCTGTTTTGTTGTTGTCTCTTTCTTTCGTGTGACAATTTAATTGTTCTATCTCTTTCTAAGGACACGCACGAGTATAGTTTACGATACCGACTCAGTTGAGTTGTATTTTTGAAATTGTTTAAGGATTGTAGTGATTAGATAATGTTATCGATAATTGTTTATTGTTTGATTAATCGATAGGGCTGTAATTAAGTATTTAAGGTTGGCTTGTTTATCACGCCACGTTAATTATAGAATAATCTTTGTAATTTTTTAATCAATATTAATAATTATTGTGAAACATTTTTTTAATTGCCAATTAAAGTAAGCGTTATTGGTAACGTGCTTACACTTTACCAAAGCATAGTCGACGCGATGCGTAATGTGGACGGGAAAACCTGATGAGAATCTTTTTAGTATTTTGCTTGAAAGCTAGTGTTACGCTAACTCCAGATTGTTGTGAAATACGCGCAGAAGTAGAATTAAAATACTTAGGCTGTATACAGAATTCCAGGATTTCATAACAGCTAATAGATTAATAGCAAATTTTTCCAATAGAGAAAATCAAATGGCGTGGAATTCTACTTTCTTTATACAAGTTTTGACATCATTATAATATAAATAATTGGAAAAAGTTAGTAATCAAGAAAACAGGAAATATAATACTTAAAACTACTTATGAATGTATGTTAATACTAAAAATCTAAGCGCTGGCTCTTTAAATCACGAATGAAACATCAAATACCGCAGACCACACACAAATCACTTAAAGCAATCATCAAAACCGTCTCAATTATACCATGATTCGATTAAACACAACTTTGAAATCTATTTTAAACATCAAACATCGACAAAACGGGGTAAAATTAGCGCAACACTGCTCCAAGTGTGCAGCCTACAACATCAAGTCTACTTTGATTGAAAATAAAATTAAATGAAATTGACCTTTATCGGAATGTAGAAAGGATTGGGTGTGAATTTGAGAAATGCATTTACAAATTGGTGCTGCGATAAACAATATTACATTTACATTCGAGTTACATTAATTCGAATGAAATTGAGCTTTATCTAAACGTGGGAAAGGTTGGTGTTAATTTCGGGAGTGTATTTGTTAATTAGTGTTTATAAGTGCTCGATGAACGGATCTTGTGATTTTGTTTATTTTGATTCGTGCCCTTTTAAACCTCCCTCGTTTTCTCAATATCTTAATTTGATGACGTCATTATGACAGCACTTTCATGCAGTTGTTTTCTTTCATCTCGGAAGTAACCATGACATCTTCGGGTAACTACAGTCTTGTCCAAATAATAATGTGGACCACTAATGACATTGCCTCAGTCTATAGGCGGTTAGTACAGGCTGTTGACCCAAAGGTCCTGTTCTCGAATCGCAGGTCAGAGAACACTTTGAATAGGTTTTTCTAAGACTTGATCCTGTCTTTTTTTGTTTATTAACTTTGTTACGGGAATTATCTAGCTTAACTCGTAATTTTAATGACTAATACACACACACAACACACAACATCACGCATTTTATCCCCGAAGGGGTATGCAGAAGCGCAACCATGGCACCCACTTTTCGCCAAGTGTGTTTCGTCCCATGATGTGATAGGGGGCGAGCCTATTGCCATATCGGGCACAAATTCCAGACTCCGGGCTGATACTGAGCAGAAAAAACCAAATATCACTTTGCCGGACCTGGGATTCGAACCCAGGACCTCAGAGCGCTGCCGTACCGCGCATGCAGTACAACTACGCCACCGAGGCAGTCGAGTTAATGACTAATGTTTAATTTTTATTAGACACGGACTCCAAAATTGATAACCTGTATATAGGTAATGTTAAATATTTTTTTGTTTTTTAGTGGTGTTTGAAGGCGGTATGTTTTTTTAAATTTAAAAACTTATTTGCTGGGCGCCATGATAGTACTTCCATCTCGCAATAGTTGCAATAGCCTAGTATAGTATAGTATAAGTTCCAACTAACCTTTACCTAGTACCTGATCATTAAGTGACGTATCAAACATGTGAGTATGAATCACGATAATTATGTTACAATGTATTCAAATACATGGACCAACCTTAATATTAACGGATTTACTATGTAGGTCGTGTGAGTAAACATAAGCGCATGTGATAAGATACATTTTAAATCCGCCCAGATAGCGACCGCAGTACAACGTGTTTAAATCCGCCATAGTGGCCCACGTAAGTGTCGCGTACCGGGATCAGCCTGTGTGTCCGGTTCCAACAGGCCGGCATAATTGTGTCGACTGTCGAGTGGTAATCATCTCTCGTCAGTCGACATTCTATTGGACCCCGCTCCACTTACCATGAGGTGCGGTAGGAACACTTTCCCATATATAAATGTCAATTTCCATCGCCAAGCTCCATGTACATTGATAGCATGGTTTGACACCTAGTAAAATGATTTCTTATGTTAACGCGAATGTTAGACATTGAAATTAAACTAATTTTCGGATTCTATCGTGGCTTTTTGGATATTATTTTTGTCCCGACGTTTCGTCGCCGCAGTGACCATGAAGGCTGCAAAGTCTTCGAATCTTTGGGAGAAAAATAATGTACAAAAAACCACGATAGCATCCGAAAATTAATTTAACTTCAACACCTAGTAATTCTGATTGAGTGCAGTAACACAATTGACAGGTAGTATTTGTTTTGATTGAGCATGCGCTATAATTGCCGATGTCCTAGGCCGGCGTTCAAAGCGCATGACCTTTCGTAAGTGTCCGCTCTAATTGCCACCGAGCCAGCGAGGCGCGGGTAAAACTTACATTATTAATATGTCATTAAAAGATGCACGGTTAAGATGTCTTGCTATCTTAATTCTAGTTTAGAGTGTATATGATGTGAAGATTTCTCGGTACTTCTGGACTACTGAATGGTGTATGCATTCTAAGCCTAAATAACTTCTTTACCTTTAACGGTAATGGAGCATTTATAATTCTAAAATATGGTGTTTTATATAAATCTGGATTATGTTTAGTAAAATCATAAAAGCGAAGTCCCTAACCGAAACGGATTACTTTTAATCCCCATAAAAGTTATCAAAAATAATTTAATATTGAACCGAATTTCGAATAAAAACATGGCGGAAACACTATTTAAAAAAAGAAACCGTACAATAAAGCCGTGTCCACATTATTTTTAAACAATAAACTCTTTAATCCCGCAACTACAAATCAAATTCAAAGAGCCGACCACTAAAATAATAGTCTAAATCAAATTTAATTAAGACGAAGCATAGACAAACAAGACGGCTTCCTCTAAATGTTTTTCTGTAGAGTTAATAATATAAATTAATTGTTTATGGCCCTGGTGTCGTTCTGTTTTGTGTTACACTCGTTTGGGAATTTATTTAGGTTTTTTTGTCGTTGGCTGTTTCTTTAGATGTGATCCTTTATATTTGTTAATGTGGTTACTCGCGACTCATCACTCTTTGATTCAAGATTTGGTGATAAAAGTTATTTTACCTAAGTTTTTGATTGCAACACGTGTGATTAATTAGATAATCTTATTTTTATAAGTTATCAAATATGGAACATTTAAACAACATGATGTGATTACTTATCTTTTGTACAATCTAAGCAACTTTCATGGAAGTGAAAAAATGGCGGAACATTTCGAAAATGGAAGACCTATTGTAACTGTAAATCTTTTTCAAATACATTATAGAAGAAGTTATTAACATACACGTCTTTTATCCTCCAAGAGGTAAGCAGAGGCGCAACTAGTGTACCCACATTTCGCCGTTAGTATTTTGTCACATAGTGTGATAGGAGGCGAGGCTACCGCCATATCAGGCATAAATTTCAAGACGCAATATCACATGCACGACCCGAGGATCGAACTGGAGAGCTCAGCACTGCAGTCGCAACATTATACAAGTACGCTACAAAGGCAGTGATTATTATTGACTATTTTTTTAGCACGGTATAGGAAAATTTAAATTACATAACTTTGAATAATAAACACAAATAGTCCGTAATCAAACACCCATTATTCCTAGAATCCGTTCAAAGGATCTATTTATTGCCAAACGGCGGATGGCCGAAAGGGGAGCGCGGTTGTTTTTCTTCACTAATGAGTCGGCAACGCTCTTCTGATGCCGGCCGCGGTCGCTCCTCGATTAATACGCCATCCGTCAAATTTAATAACCCTGCGTCCCGCGGCGCCGCTCTGTTTGGACCCGTTTTTGGGTTTAAATTGTTTCTTTTGAATGTTAGTTTTAATCGATGTGCGAGGGTCTGTAAGCTTTTATAATGAAGTTATTGAAATGTGCGGCTAAATATGTTCACGCGTGTGTTGTTGGAGTGACAGTGTTATGGCTAGTAAACAAACTGCTGATTTTTTCGTAGATATTTTGTCTATTGTCATATATCAAACATAAATTATTTTTAAAATTTTTTTTTTTTAAACTGATTGCCCTTTTTGAATATCGAGCTCTCCAAGTTTGATACTTATTCTTATTTGTTGACAAAGTAACCGTTTTCAAACTAAAAAAAATATACTATACTCTAAGCAATCTTACCGACTTTAGTAAACTAACAACGGAAGCGCCAGGTTCGCCAGTCGCATTTACTACGCCGGCTTGCAACAACAAACCATAACATAATACGTAATTATTCACCGCAGCATCCGGCGTGTCATTTTTAGTGTGTAAAAATATCGTTAATCACTGCCCACCCCATTAACCTCGTCGGCGTGAGCATAAACATTCGTGGCGTACGAGTTATTGCGTTTGTGTAAACATATGGGCCATAAATTAGTTAAAGATTATAAGATTAGGTACATCTTTATAAATTTTAGTGTTCGTTGTATCTCTTATTTTACTGGTAGTCCACGGCAATGTCTATTTCTGCTAAGCGTTGTCACTGTTGTGTTCCGGTATAAAGGACATTGTAGCCAATGAAACTACTAGACATAGTGAGACTTAACATCTCATGTCTCAGGATGGCGAGCGCAGTGGAATACCAAACAATACTTTGTAATTCAAGGTGTTGGAAGGTGTTTCTATTGGTAGTATCGCTTACCATCAGGCGAACGGCAAGCTCGTCTTATAATTCAAAGCAATAAAAAAAGGAGATATAATCCTAATACGACCAAGCTATTTTTTAACAATTAATCGCTTCATAAATCTAGTGTCTTGGATATGAAATCGGTGCCGGCCAACTCCTGAGTTCAGACCTCATGTCTTTCAAAGAATTGTGTTGATAAGTTCTGACATTGTCACCAGTGGTATGAAACTCCAGTCTAATTCTCCAGTTTCAATCATCAAGGAATTGCTTCATTACTTGAAAGGCTTTATGTAATTTAATAAGGGGGATGTGCTTTTATCTGCTTTCGAATTAAGGTGTTATCGTTATCTTCAAATCTTAAAATGTAATGTCGAATATAATCAAATGTAAGCATTTTGAAATACATACATTGATAAATATATATGTATATTAAAAAAAATATGATATAAATTAATAATTACTATTTTTATGGAACAATCTAATACGGCAAAATAAATAGACCTCTATCAAGTCTTAAAACTCTGCGATTTGCACAATTTTTCAAACCATTACAGTTCAAGGGGCTTTTAAAAACTGTTTTCTGCATCGAACCCCTCACCATATGGCAGTGATCCCCGTAAATACCCGCCATCTCCCACATAGTCGTTAGTGGATGTAACAAGATAACGTAAACTATACCGAACCAAACATAGAATCGATTCTGCGTATAATCATTCCGAACCATCTCAAAGAATAAAAAACAGAAGGGAAAGTCGCGAGATATACTAGTTTGTAAAGAAGTTTGTATGTTTGATAGTAAATGCACAAACTGCTAAATTGATTTGATTTAAATTTTGTACACTAATAGACCATCTTCTAGATTAATATTCAGATTTATTTTTCATGCCGGAACAGTTTAAAATAGGACTCCGGATAGCAAACTTTTAATCCCGAAAAAATTTAAAGTCCGGCTTTTACACCAAGACACAGGTTAGACCTAATATTAAATATATATTTTCGACACTAGGCACAGGTTACATGTAGTATTAAATATTTATATTGAACAAGAAACAGATAAACATATTAAAAAGGTCTAATAAAAACAATCAGCCCACTAGAAGCGACGTTATAGTGATATATACAATTAAATACATTCTTAACCCATTTAGCTTCGGAATGAAACGTGACGTGTTATCACGGGAATATAACCTTATTATGTAGTACATAATAAGGTTATATTCTCGTGACACACGTAATGTCATGTAGCTGTCATGTTTGCCGGCAAACATTCCGATGCTAAATGGGTTAATTTGTCGAAATACCTTTCCTTACTTTGCCGTAGTATTCGACTTCAGAGAGACAAATATCACAAAGGCACAACTGTCAATGTGAACATTAACACTTGATGCGCGTGAGTGGAGTGTAAGTGGAAGGACGGCCGCGCGGGGGTCGACAAAAAATCTGTTCAGCCGCCCGCACTTAACTAATGACATATGGTGTGAATGAGTTTATACAGCGTGCTACTAAAACTAATATTTTTTGATAGTAAAGTAAAGCTGTCATATCTTTTTGCGTGGTTATGGATTTGTTTAGATTTTTCAAGTGTTGCAATAATTAGCAAATTTTATGAGGATTTACCTAGATTTTATACTATTTAATGAGATTACGTCTAAGTATGGTTTATGAAGCGGAATTATAACACTATAAAACTGAACTGTGTTTTTAACTGACATACGTATGTATTAACAATTTAAATCACAACGTTACTTAAAACCTTAACAAGAAAATCAATACAATATTTTTTTGTCACATAAAAAATAGTAATTTTATTACCAGCTTTTGGAAATCGGAAGATTTGAGGGAATGTCAATATCATCGGGAATGGGCTCAACACACTTTTTAAGTATACTTAATTATTAAGCAAGAACTTTTACCAGTTATTACGTCTAACTCCTAAGGATTTCAATCCCAGGAAAGTAAAAAAAAGTCTTGCCTAGAATGGGATTCGAATCCAGCTCACCCAATATACAGTTCTTTCACGCTATCATGACATTTCTAGAATATTTTATAACCACATCAAAACATCTAATTCAAAACACTCTTAGAAACAAAACAAATATCGTTCAATTAAAATTAAATTCAAGCAGCCTGTATAAAGGAATCCCAGTGGCCGTACACAAACTCGACAATACAATTTATACCCTAACATTACACTATAGAGTTCATTATAGTGATGAATGTGCCTTAAATGATTGCCTACGAAATTGAACAGACAATTAGTGTCCCCGTTTTAGGAACGAACCATTTGATCGATGAACCAGGTCGTAAAAATAAACACTAGATGCAATTAACTTGACGTATTATTGAGAGTGGGTTAGAGACTAAATTATATGCGAGAGAAAGTACGATTTAATTTTAAATTTAGCTACTTTATATACGCAAAAGATCTAACCCATAGTATGGTTGAAAATGAGCCGAATATGGCAAATTAGTTGCAGTCCGTAAGCTTTATATTTTCCATTAGTAAAAACATCTTAGTCAAAATATGATAATTTGAACTTTTATTACAACATATAAAATTAATTATCAATGAGCAAAAATACGAATTAAACAATCTTCAGTATTTCAAAAGTGTCATTTTGTGGTCTGCATCCTTCTTGCGTATGTAGGTACGTTCAATTAAGGCGATACCTCAAGGTCCATTTTCATACATTTTGTTTCGCCTTTAATCTGGGTAACTAAACAAGTATTGGCAAGTAAAGAATTTAAATTCACGTCTAGTTAGTGATTAGTTCTCGCAGTTGAAAGAAAAACGTAAAAATAATTAATAATCATGGATATTTCGGCCTTTAAAATTTAATATGACGAAATTTTAAAGGCAGAAATATCCATGATTATTAATTATTTTACTTGCCAATACTTGTTTAGTTACCCAGATTAAAGCCGAAACAAAATGTATGAAAATGGACCTTGAGGTATCGCCTTAAGGTCCATTCAGAAGAGGCGTGTTGAAGTTCCATAATGCTCCGTATATTAGGAACTATTCATGTAATAATCTAAACATTGGAAACTTCTACAATTACTTAATAATACTGTTATATAAAGCTGAAGAGTTTGTTTGAATGCTCTAATCTCAAGAACTACTTAACTGATTTTTATTTTTTTCACTAATAGGAAACTACGTTACTCCTAAGTGCTATAAGGTTTATTTTTCCCGGGAAAATATTTATCCCAGTAAACCTTATACAGGCAGAGTTGCAAATAAAAGGCAGTATTTATCAAGCTTTACCAACCATAATATTATATATTTAACACATATTTTCAAAACAATAAAAAAATCTTACATATTTTTTGAAAATGGTTGCATACTGTCTTACCATAATATGATATTTTTGTTTTTTGAAACGAATAAACACGCCCAACTGCCGTTCCGAAGACACAGCTACCGTCAGCAAAAAAACCAACAAAAAATATAAGCGGGGTGACTTTTTGTGTTTGTTTTTCATGCATTTTTTGCAAGACCTCGTTAAACGTTTCGATGAGATGTCATTAGTCGAGTAGCCACTTAAACCGACACGTGACTACGCAGGGAGGGTTGGCAGAAAAATTATTGTCCTAAATTATTGATTATGCATGTGCATCAGTTTAGTTGTAGCGTGTACTGAGTATAGCTGGATAGCCTAGTTGGTCGTGGAACGGACTGCTGAGACGAATGTCCGCAGGTTCAAATCCCAAGGGCATACACCTCTGACTTTTCTAAAATTATGTGTTTTCTTTGTGAATTATCGCTTACTTTAACGGTGAATGAAAACATCGTGAGGAAACCTGCATGCCTGAGGAGTTCTCTATAGGTATTTTCGAGGGTGTGTGAAGTCTACCAATCCGCACTAGGCCAGCGTGGTGCCACAAGGCCTAATCCCTCTCAGTAGTAGAGGAGGCCCGTGCCCAACAGTGGAATAGTATATAACACAGGGCTGATATTATTATTATTATTTATACTGAGTATACTAGAATAAGAAGTCTTGGGTTCGATTCGCTGTTCGGGGAGCGCTAATGTGATTGTTTCCAATATGATCTGAGGCTGTCGCAAGCTTTTTAACAATCATTAACGTCAATAGGAAACATAACAATGTGTGGAATGATTGACTTCTCGCAATTTTTTTTTTATTGTTTTGAATGACGAGACAAGCTTGTCGTTCGCCTTATGGTAAGCGACACGACCATAAACAGTACAAACATCCAACACCTTGAATTACAAAGTATTGTTTGGTATTCTACAGCGCTCGTCATCCTGAGACATGAGATGTTAAGTCTTATTATGTCCAGTAGTTACACTGGCTACAATAATTGACTACTTAGTTTAATCAGTAATCTATTGAGCGTTTTTTTTTTGGCTCCCAAATTATACTTTTACGCTAGAACAAAGTAAAACAATTACAATTAATAATGATCATGCAAAGCCTCATTATAAAACACCATTCTTAACTCGACGACACGACGCCGACACGACATGGTCGTGACGTGTGACGGCGGCATTATATCATAGTTTTAATTAGTGCGCCATATGCGCCGGCTCACGTCGCGGGGGACACGCGGGGCCCGCGGCCCCCGCCCCGGACCCACCCATATGCCACCTTGGCGATAGTATAATTATCTCGGAACGTTTAAGTATGTGGCCTAAGGGGTGAGAAAGAGCGATTATTAAAATATCAATTATTTGTTAGCAATTCCGATTACATTGTGTTTATTAATATTATAGGAGAAAAAAGCTTTTAGTACACGATTAATATATTCGGATTTTTTAAAATACTAAGTAATTCCAGTAACAGAATTAAGAAACCTTATGATAAGATGGAAAAGATTTAACAGCAAATTGCTCTACCATCTTCCGGATACAAATTAGATATAGAGCCAAACCAATTCTTAAACATATCGTTCTAAGCGCCTTACTGATAAATTCAATTATAATTAACTTTGGATCTTCTCATATATTTGATTTTTTTACTTAACATTATCGTAACTATAATGTGACCCTATTTCCTTCATTCTTTATAAACTATTTAATTACTAATAAGCCTGACAGCTACGAAAAAAATATCATAACACATCCCAAAATCATGTAAACAGTTTCCGAAACCGCTCCCGCTCCCGCTCATCGCTTCCGCTCGTCACTTAACCTACACAAATGAAGAATAGCGCGGCAACGTGTGCGCCGCGGTACAAAACGTTTAATTTGGAGATTTCCTGGAAGCGAGCCGACGGGCCATTAAGTGATTTGTGCCTTTTACTCTAACAACACTATTAGTGGGACATAACGAGGGTTTAGTTAAAAAAACATTGTCTATTTAAAGAAACAGTAGTTAATTTATCCGCGCATTTAAATTGATGAACAGATTTCGATGTCACTATAGTTAAACATAATTCTGGATAGATCGTTAATATTGCTGATAGCCAACAAGAATTCACTCCGAAAAATATTAAAAATTAATAATAAAAATCATTTAACCACAAATATATATGTACTACGTACTAGATATGATGTTTCGAACACTGTCTGTGTTTAACTGAGGACTGCAATCCAGATTTTGAACAAATAGTTTATATTAACGTTCTTGTCTATAGAATATACGTCAATTTAACTAAACATTGTCGCGCAACATCGCCACTACTCCAATACTTACAATTCCACGAAGGCTATTCACAAACCGATCGATCCTTCTTAAGCTAATAAATATTAAATGTGATAGAGCATTTCCCGTTTATAAATACTGGCTGTTAGTGGCGCCGCTACACGTTAGCAAGTCTATCCAACCAATACTGACGGTATACACGGTCCGACTTGTCCGAAGACATTTTAAGTCGGGTAAATCAATGTTGACAGTTTTATTTACAAAATTAATGGGTAGTTTGACTGCATTTGACCCATTGTCTCTAAAGGAACGTAGAATGGTTTCTTGCTAAAGAGTTCTAAGATTTAGGACGGACATTTACGGTGGTAGGACATATTTTATATCCGCCCGGATAGCCACCACCGTACACAAGTTGTTAAAACCCGCCATAATGGCCCACGTAAGTGTGTCGCGTTCCGGTATCAGCCTATGCATATCCGGTTTTAAGAGGCCGGCATAATTATGTCGACTGTCGAGAGGTAATCATCTCTCGTCTCGATAAAAGTTCCGCGTTATACTTACCCGGGATAAAGAGTAGCCTATAGCACTCAGAAATAATGTGGTGTACTATTAGTGAAAAAAATTGCAAAACCGGTTTAGTAGTTCCTGAGATTCAAACGCGTTCAAACAAACAAACTCATATATTAGTATAGATATGGAGTATAAAGCATAATAATACCTTTTCATCTAATTAAACTATTAAAGAGATTATTTATATCTAAACCCTTTTTCAGTTATTGTATTAATACAAAGTTAAAACGATTGACGATTGTGTGGCAGCCCTATTACGGCCACTTGTAGTATATCCCAATTAGGCGGGTTTCCCCAATAATGCATGCCTTTCAACGTCTATTGAGGACATGATTATGAAAGGGTATTTCTTTTTCTTTTTATAAAAACAAAGTTGCAGTGCTACATATAATGACTTCATTGTACTGATTGACATCACAGCAAAGTAAGGTAGTATTAAGAAATAAGGTTTTATATCCGTAGTAATAAGGTTGTAAATTGTATAGCCGGCTATTAATAGATTAAGTAATTTAGCTTTTTTTCTGTAGATCATTAATAAGTTAAGGGGCGATAGCCTAGTTGGGTGTGGAACGAACTGCCGAGACGAATGTCCTCAGATTCAAAACTCGAGGGCACCCACTTCTGACTTATAAAGTTATGTGTGTATTCTTTGTGAATTATCGGTTGCTTTACGGGTGAAGGAAAAACATCATCAGGAAACCTACATATCTAAGAAATTCTCTATAACAATTTTGAGGGTGTGTGAAGTCTATCAATCCGCACTAGGCCAGCGTGGTGGACTAAGGCCTAATCCTTCTCATTAATGCCATAGATTTAGAATGCATATATCTATGATCCTGATGATTTCAATTACAGGGACCCAGCCAAATTGCTAAAAAAAAATTAAAAGCTCAATTTTTAAAGCCCAAACTAACCTGAGTTTCTGTAACATTCAGCAGCTTGGCCATGTCAGCTCTCTCTCCCGAGGACAAGTACTTCTTAACTTCAAACAGCTTCTCCAGCTCAAAGATCTGTCTTCCAGTAAACGTGGTCCTGGCTTTCTTCCGCCTCCCCACTCCTGGATCCTCCCCCTCTTCGCTTGTGAGGGAGCCTTCTCCTCCCAGCGGTGATCTGACATCCTCCGTCGACTTTTTCCTCTTGATTAATTTGGAAGGATCTGAAAGACAATAGACTTTAAAATGATTTTGGTGATGGGTCCGATAGCTACGTTTCGTCACTAGCGTAAATTTCCCTTCATGTGTTCGTAAATAATGCTGTTTACTATTGTCTGTAGTATAATTACAATTAATCTACGAGTGTAACGAATAAGGAAGTCTTTGGAGAGGACCTTGAACATTATCTTCCATCCCACCTTGCTGAACAAGTACTAATTCTTCCATACCACCATTCAAAAGTGGGTGCATTAATTGCCCCTCTGCCTATCCCTTTTAAATGTTGACGGTCCAATCTACGCAGAATGAGCTCACAGTTCTTGAAGTCAAGCATGAAGGCTCCAAAGTTCTTAAACTTCGGGACAAAATATTATTATAAATATCCGCGATAAAATCTGTGAATAGTTTTATTCCAATATCTAACATTCGTGTAAAATAAGAAATCATTTCAGTATTTGGAATTATCGGTGGAATAATGCTAGTAGCTTATCTAATTTATGGTTTCGTAGGGATATTGTTTTTATTAGAATTATAACTCGCAATATAAATACGATTGTAATGCGCAGAAGCATCTTTTTCAGATTTTGAATCTCCACCTCTCCAGTGTAGTAATATATATACAAATTTCAAAAAGCCAACTCAAATCCGAACAAATTAAATAGAATCTTTTAGGAGGGCTTAAACCAAACGGCTTAAGTCCGTTTAATATCTAAATGACACAGCGCGACTTACGGACAATCGATAATGGAGAATCTTTTAATTGGACGCCCGTCGACAATTAAAATACGACATTCGTGACATTTTCTAATGGCATTTTTATTCAAAGTATTCACGCTGTAGGGTCTACAGAGACGTAGATGTCTATAGCATTACTAAAATTGTCTGCGAAGTTAATGTAAAGTGAGATGCTGTTTTCAGAGGCCCAAACACCCGCGATACTTCTTAATTTCTATTTCGTTCCAAGCCAGCGCATCCAATACTCTATAGTATTGTGGATTTAAGATGTAATTACTTTATATTAGAGTAACTAGGGCGATGCAAGCGACGGCCATGCATAGAATGGTAACTTTGGAGCGGTGCAGAATTGACCAAACCACGATTAAGTTTTCGGTGAAGCATGCGCCTAGGAATAGAAGCATTGGACGTATAAAGGGCTAGTTACAACACTGCTCAACATCAAGCGATTATAAAGCTATAAAAATATATGTAGCTTTTAACAGCGGCTCCATCCGCGTGAAAGAGTTTTTCCAGAATAAAAGTCCTGATTTATATTTGCCAGGTAAGTAGCCTAAAGTGCTCAGGAGTAATGTAGTTGTTAGTGAAAATGTTGAAATCGGTTTAGTAGTTCCTGAGATTAGCGCGTTCAATCAAAGAAACAAACTCTTCAGCTTTATATATTAGTATGGATAAAGCTAAATGAGAAGACAATCAAGCCTCTCGCTTGATGGTAAACGACATGTCAATAAATAGAAGCAACTCCACATAACTTCGAGAGGCAACGGCAGAGGGTCTACTTCGAAAAACGAAATCCGTAGTTTCGGATAACGGATCGCACGTTTTGTTACTACGAAGTGTTACGTTGACGGATCCGAAGCGTTCATCGCAATATTTCAGACATGGTATTTGTAAGAACTTATAGGGATTCACCATCCCTTTTCAAAACCATCTGCGAGAATACAGGTCCATTTCTTTCTCAAAAAAAAAAATATATACATACGGAAAGTTGATCCTACCACTAAACTTAGCTACAGAACGGTGACGATCCGAAGTAATTTGGTAGTAAAGTTAAATTCGAAGTTCGTATTTTCTTCGTTTCGGACCGACGTTTCGACGTTCGTTTTTTGAAGTAGACCCTCTGCTTACCATCAATCAAACAGTTTGCTCATTTGTCTACTAAGCTATTAAAAAAAAACATAATCCTAATATCCTTAAGTACAATCCTCGGCCGCTCTGAGGCAGTAAACATCAAATTCCTTTGCAGTTCATTCACACATCAATAAAAACGATAACTTGAAAGGGGAATAAACATGGCGCATATAAATACTTTAAATCACATCGACAGATTGATGTATTGTAAATTTTGAGCCGGTTAAGGCTCGATTGACTCACATTTTTATTAACATCGGCGGCTTTTTACCACCGAATTTTTAAGTTAAGTTAAACGAGATAGGAATTATAATTAGTTTCATTTAAAGATATAATTTGTTCACTCAGATTGTAGATTTTTTACAGCAACAGACTTTTTATATTGCTAGGCAAAGGAACTAGCATCCCGCCTGATGGTAAGCAGCATCCACCGGCCATGGACTTTGCAATGCCGGAGGAACAGTCAAGCCGTTGTCTACCGAGAGGTGAGCACTCTTTTTAAGCCTCGTTTACAGGACAAGTCATAGTTCGGGGAACACCGATGCAGGGAGTTTACTCCAAAGTTTGGATGAGGAAATGAGCAAATACTTTGGCTGATTCTAAGGGTCCCTGCCCTTCAGTACCTATGACAATAATACTAGACTACAATGTCAGGAACTGCGCTCTTCACCCTACAAAGTTTATATAGTTTACTCCTCTCCCCTCTCTAGGGAAACCAGACCAGACAAATCGTAAAAAAAGTCAATATTCCAACCCGACACCTCCTGCTAGATCACTACATCAAGGAAGAGAAAATTTAACAACTATTCCTTATAAAAACTAATACCGAATCATTATTTACAGTCAGTTTGGTCACGAACCCACTGTCGGACACAAATGATGCCCGTACAAAGTAGCGGCAAATGTCACACTATTCTCAGAAGCGTGCGATTATGTGACCACGCGGCGTAATATTAGATATGCAACAACGATGGGAAACAGATTGTCGCTTCGGTTCATGTTTTAAAAGTACTTGAGTAACTTTTTTATAATTGTGTCGACTGTCAAGGGCAGTCCTGGATTAGTAAATAGGCCGTATAGGCTTCGGCCTATAGGCGGCAGTCTCTTAGGAGCGACGGATTTCAGATGAGATTCACTCGATTTAATAAATCATTCGTTTATTTAACTTCAGTGCCTTTCATAACACAATCTTTCAAATTATTAAGTATTTTAGAAACCTACATAAGGCGGCGGAAATAAAGTGGCCTATACTCCTAAAAATATAAATCCGGCACTGGTCAAGTAATCATCTCTCGTCAATCGACACTATTGGATCCCACTCCATTTACCATCAGGTGCAGTCACTTAGCCGTTCCCCTGTAAAAAAACTGCCTCGGTGGCTTAGTTGTATTGTATGCGGTACGAGTAAGTCTATGGTGCTGCGGTTCTGGGTTCGAATCCCGGGTCAGGGCAAAAATAATTGTGACTGGGTTTTTCCATCTTAAAAATTACTTAGTCGCAGCTCAAAATCAGGAAGTCGACGGTGTGATACTCCCGTGCCTTAGAAATCACTTAAAGCCGTTTGTTCTGTGCCTGATCTCTCTCCAGTCATGTCGGATTGCCGTCTCACCGGATCATGAGAGTGAAGGAACAAAGAGTGCACCTGTGTATTGTACACACACTTGTGCACTTTACAATCTCCAGCGTACCTGGCTGATCTTCATTGAGATTTGCCGAAATTCGGCTAGGAGGTGTTCAGATGAAATAATATAGAATTTTCCAGCTCTATCAGCCAGGGCTGGTGAGACTCAGGAGTCTGCAATCTATTCCTGATACAATAGGCCCAATGTATCGTCATGGGACGGAACGCACATGGCGAAAACTTACTCTGCTCATCCGTCTCGGCTAAAGGCGTTAACTTATCCTGAACTCATTGAAGTTGGGACCAGCCCCCCCTTACAGACATATTACAAACTAATTTGACTGCCTCGGTGGCGTAGTTGTATTGCAGCGCGGTGTAGCAGCGCTCTGAGTTCCTGGGTCCGAATCTCGGGTCGGGCAAAGCGATATTTGGATTTTTCTACTCAGTATCAGCCGGAGTCTGGAATTTGTGCCCGATATGGCGATAGGCTCGCCCCCTATCACATCATGGGACGGACCACATTTGGCGAAAAGTGGTTGCCCTGGTTGCGCCTCTGCATTCCCTTTCGGGAATAAATGCGTGACGTGTATGTGTGTGTACAAACTAATTTAATTAATTGCTAATTTGCTGTAACGCGACATAAACGCAAACGGAAACCTATTAGTTATTAATAAGACGGTTAACATTCCTGTATCCAGATCGGCGACATATTTCACGTTGACACAGCAGTTATGCGCGACGAAATATTGTTTCCACTAACTCGCCTATTTAATGGTTCAAACGTTAAGTTTATAGTTCACTGGTTAGTGACGTTACGTTTCGTATCTGTTTGATATTAGACGTTTAATTTTCATATATTTCTATAGTCTGAATCTAATGGTTATTTAGACTGTGGCCCGTCTGTCTTTTTTTCAAATTCGAGCAACACTTTGTACGGCATTTTTTATTTGTCCGGAACTGGATACAGGGGGTTGACGGTATAAATCAAGCAATATCTGTCCCGCAGCATACAATATATCATCATCATCATCATTAGCCATAGGATGTCCACTGCTGAACATGGACCTTCCCCAAAGATTTCCATATCGCTCTATTGGAAGCGGCCCGCATCCAGCGACCTCCTGCAACTTTTATGAGGTCATCTGTCCACCTCATGTATGGAGGTCCGACGACATACAATATATATAAATATGTAATACAATATTCAGTATTATAACGGGGCAATGATCGCCATAAACAATATCTCATAACTAATGACATAACACTGCACACATGCAAATCTTTGTAAAGGTGAGTCATATCGTGAGAAAAGCTCGATCGCTGCGCGGGAGCATTTTATTGTTAGAATACGGATATGTTCAGCGAGATGTACTGCTTTGATTTATTTTTTTCATTTAATAGTAGCATAGTTTGTATCACACAAAAATATCCCGCCATCACGTCGCTGGAAATCCTGTATGCAAAGATATAGGTGAAAAGGAGCATTAATATGGCTTTGTCAGATTGAAAATAGAATGAGAACTTACATCTGTATTTACCAATAGATTGACATACGAGCTTTTGGTATGTCCTTATAGTCAACGATCGTCGCCTATGAACGCCTATAATGATATTCTTGCAACTGACCCTTATCCCACTACAAAAAGGGGAACCATGAATTATTGTCTTCTAATTTTTACTAACAAGAATTATTTTAAATCCGTATACTCAACTAAATAAAAAAAAAAATTAGGACCTTGTAATAGTGAGCTAGCTAAATGGCAAAAATCATTATTGGTAATTCTGACGACTCGGGTTTTATCAACGAATTGGTTAATATACTATGTATTAAATATAATATAATGTAATTAATTGTTATTATCCGCTCATCCTATGACTAAAAGCGAGCTATAATAAAACAATAAGTGTCGCGACTTGAGATTGTTGAGTATCGTCTCGCTTGCACCAATTACATTGTGCGCCGGCGCAGCGGTACGGGGAACTTTATGCAACTCTATTGTTTAATGTACGGTCGTGAGCATTTGCGGACCATTCGTCAAATATCATTGATCATTGCTTCCAACCATTGGCACACATAGAGAGATAGAAATCATGTATTCGGTATAGATCTTGAAACACTTAGTTAATACTGTTGGATAACACGAAGGGTAATATCTTGCAAATTATACACCCCTTTTGAAACCTGGGTACACATTTAAAATGAATAGTGCAAGAAGCCATTCACACACTCTTGTTTATAATAATGGAGCCACACTTATTTCTATCGTCATTATTGGAATAAGCGTAGGCATTTGAAAATTGATTTTAATACTTAAATTATACGCCTTATTTCACATTAATGGACTGCCATTAATCTTGGCATCAATTCATTCATTCACTATTTAGAAAACACATCAAGAAAACGCATAATTAACTCAATTCCCGACAATTACACACGTGTTCGTGGAAATAATAAAATCGCAAGTCCGGGCATCGACAGGTGCGTGGCGTTTCCTACTCGTTAACGTCGCCACGGTTTTTGTAATTTACCGTCTGTTAGTTTAGCTGCTGATTGTAGCTATTACTGCCGCTGTTAAAATTTAATTTGTAAACATTGTTAGAGAATGTTTTCTAGTACGTGAATTTACAATGGCGTCATAGAATACTTAATCTATACTAATAAAGTTGTACAGTTTGTTTGAACGCGTTTATCTCAGGACCTACTAAACTGATTATGAAAAATTTGTCACTAATAGCAAGCCACATTACTCCTTAATGCTATAGACAATATTTTTCCCAGAAAATTTTGACGCAACCCGAGTCATAGGCATAAACTAGTAATTATATTAACATAGCATCACGGTTCTGTCACGGTTCATATTCAACCTCGCACTAATAGACGTACTAATCTTCCCACGCATTGTCCTCCACGCGAACAAAGTTAAAACATAACAACCGCGGGAAGGTAGACAGAGGCATATCTAGTGCATACACGATACGCGGACTGTTTCAATTTTCATTTCAACATATTGGAGGAACGATGAAAGAAAACATCGTGAGGAAACCTGCATACCTGAGAAATTCTCTATTAGGAATTTTCGAAGGTGTGTGAAGTCTACCAATCCGCACTAGGTCAGCGTGGTGGACTAAGGCCTAATCCCTCTCAGTAGTAGAGGAGGCCCGTGCACAGCAGTGGGACAGTATACTTAGTCTGGCCATAAATACTGTTACACTTAATTATAAAAAAATATTACATTTGAATTTCGAATCTGTCATTTTTATACGATTGTTCATTGTGTTTTCTCATTTTGGCGCCAATACATTGTAAAATATTTTGCGATATTAAAATGGTGTGGGGTGATAAAGAGAACCGAATCGCTGTGATAGCATTACACAAAGTAGGTATGGAGCCAAATGCAATTTTTAAAACTCTCCATACACTTGGTATTAGTAAAATGTTTGTGTACCGGGCTATTAATAGGTACAATGAGACCTCCTCTGTTTGTGACAGAAAAGATCTGGCCGTCCACGTAGTGTTCGTACGAAAAAGGTGGTCAAAGCAGTAAGGGAAAGAATTCGAAGAAATCCTGTCCGAAAGCAAAAGATTTTATCTCGGGAAATGAAGATAGCACCTAGAACCATGTCGCGTATTTTAAAAGATGACTTAGGACTTGCAGCCTATAAGAGACGCACTGGCCATTTCTTAACTGATAATTTAAAGAAGAATAGGGTGGTAAAATCGAAACAACTACTGAAGCGGTACGCAAAGGGAGGTCACAGAAAAATTTTGTTTACGGATGAGAAAATTTTTACAATTGAGCAACATTTTAACAAACAAAATGACCGTATTTATGCTCAAAGCTCTAAGGAAGCTTCCCAATTAGTCGACAGAGTGCAACGTGGACATTATCCGACTTCAGTGATGGTTTGGTGGGGTGTTAGCTATGAAGGAGTGACTGAGCCATATTTTTGTGAAAAAGGTATCAAAACATCGGCACAAGTGTATCAAGATACCATTCTTGAGAAGGTAGTTAAGCCCCTTAACATCACCATGTTCAATAACCAAGTATGGTCCTTCCAGCAAGACTCGGCGCCGGGTCATAAAGCTCGGTCCACGCAGTCTTGGTTGGAATCGAACGTTTCGGACTTCATCAGAGCTGAAGACTGGCCGTCGTCTAGTCCCGATCTTAATCCGCTGGATTATGATTTGTGGTCAGTTTTAGAGAGTACAGCTTGCTCTAAACGCCATGATAATTTGAGTCCCTAAAACAATCTATACGATTGGCAGTGAAGAATTTTCCCATGGAAAGAGTGCGTGCTTCTATTGATAACTGGCCTCATCGTTTAAAGGACTGTATTGCAGCCAATGGAGACCACTTCGAATAAGCTTTTTATATTTTTAATTGTTTTATATTTATGTATTAAACTGACACACTGTAAAAGTAATAAATGTTATTTGCAGTTAACAATTTTCTTTTTTCTTTATTACAATATTTATGGCAAGACTAGGTATAATACAGGGCTGATGATGATGATGATACTGGAGGGCCATTAATGGTATTTCAGTACCAACTTCATTGCCCGACAGATCTATATTTAATTTGAAAACACAAAAGACTTCACAAAATGAATTTGTTTAGAGCATCAATAGATCGACCTAATCGAGGTAATATCACTCCTAAAACTGACTTGTATAATAACTTGTATAATAAGTTGCATTTCCCATGGTTATTAAGATATCCAGAAGCACATAATATCAACCCTCGCCGAAAACTTTTAGGCCTAGCAATTCAATATAATACATGATAGAAATTACTAATGACGAAAACCCACTTCTCTATCTATCGATTTAAATAATATCAATTAAACACAAGCCCCCAACAAAACTAATTCTATTAAAGTCGATCTTTTATGAACTAGATAAAAACATTGTCGACGGAGCCGCAAACGTTCGTCTGTGTCGCGTAAATAACCCTACCGACTTCAAAAGGCTCCTTCCTGGTTAATAGTCGTGAACACAAACGTAACATTTAATTTATTGGCCTATTAACATGTTTCATTTTAATTTGGATGGACGGTAAGTGCGTATGATTGAGCACTTCGGTCCTTCGGGATTTTATTATGATGATGGGGTTCTGTGATGACTGTTATATGCATTAGGAATATGAGCTGTATACTGTATGAGCTCACTGAAGTTACCTAAGTTGCATTAAACGCTTTATAATACTTATTTTGCTGATGCGTTTTGACTTTTGCTCAACCATGGTAGCGAATCAAAAACCTTCGACCGGCAACAATTACAATTAAGCTGATATCTTAGTTGTAATTGTACACAAACTAGGCTATCGTCACTATCATTTTTAAAATAAGGGAATAGAAATCACAAGAAGATCCAATTGAGCATCCTGAAATCTACGAATCTTAATCGAATCAGTCAAATATTAAAACAACTTAACAGCTGTACTTTTAATTAGCAAAATGAGCCAAGAATTATACCTAATCAGAAGTAGGTAGAACGGTAATCAAAATGACAGTTGAACATTGTGCATTACCGTGGTAAATAAACACTGGCGTGTGCGCAGCCGTGAAATACCAGAAACCGATTCCTCGGTCTTTAACTGCAAATGAGCTTGATACATCGGCTTGATACAAATATATTTGATTATACATTTCTAAAAGTCAATGACTTTTCGTTCAAGCAACATTGAGTTCTTAGTTTTATGGGTGTCTAACGACAAAGTAATATGGACTGTGTAGTGGAAGGTCCTGGGTTCGTATAGGTCGGACAAAGCTTTGTACCACTTTATATAACAATTTTTCATGGAGTAGATCCCACGTAAACCATGAACTTCGCAAAGTCTTCAAAACGGGAGGAAAATGAAATATATATCGTTATAAAATGCGAAAACTGGTTTTATTTTAACTTCAGGGAGGCTGGTGGTGGAAAAAACTGGACCAAATCTTTTCTGAGCCTGTCTAGTTACATTATTCAGTCTATTTTTTGCCTTTTCACATCAAAAATCAAGAACTTTGTAGTTTATTGTCAATTTTAAGTTATAGTAAAATTTTATTTAAAGCTCTCCATCATAAATCCTCGCCGCAAAGAGAGTGCAGTCGTCTTTTTATAGTGGCTGCCGGTCCCCTGGGCCGCTCTGCTTTAATCTTAACGCCATTGCGTTTGCGGTGTAGACTGCTACTATAAATCAATTGTTGAATGAGGTCTGTTCTTTGGTTCGTTATTTATACTGAGGGAAATGTACTAGAGAATGTTTACGGTAAATTCATTATTTTAATTAAGACAATAGTTACATAATATATGCAGTATAAATCCGTTGACGCATGGAACAAATACTGGCAACGATTCTATATTCAAATTTAAATTTAAAAAATTCTATTCCTTACTACGTACTAAACAAATATTAATTGTTGCTTCTTATAAAAAAAACGGATTTTAGATGTTCATTCTTTATTTAAAATCAAATATATTGCAATATTGAAATAAAAAAAAAACATTTTCATTCTAAATAAGTTACAATTACCGCTTCGAAATTAAAAAAAATATGACTATTTTTAACCGCAAGCGAAAGTTGCCAGTGTTAAATATTGCAGACTATATTAATCCCGCAAATCAATTCTGGATGTATTCCCGTACGCGCTCGCCGATATAAGTACTAAAGAAACAAAACTTTAATGTGCCTATTAAACGGTACTCTATTTGTTCAAAGCCGTCTGTTACTAAATGCTTGATACTTAACCGGAATAACAAAAAGGTAACGCTTTATTTTGACAGTCGATGTGTAGGAATATAGTGTAGTGGGAGATAAGCGATTTCGTTTGTGTGATCGAGTTCTCGGGAACTTTTAGATATACTTTCGATCTTATAGTTTTTTAGTGTCTTTGATAAGTTCGTTTTTCATAGAATTAGAGCCAAAAGTGTAATGGGGTTATATTGTAGAGATAAGCGCTCGACGCCGTGCCGTCTATACAACCAATAGTATGAGATCATGGTCGTGTTAATATTTAAAACACACACACACACACATCACGCATTTATCCCCGTAGGGGTATGCAGAGACGCAACCAGGGCACCCACTTTCGCCAAGTGTGTTCCATCCCATGATGTGAGAGGGGGCAAGCCTTTATCGGGCACAAATTCCAGACTCCGGACTGATACTGCAGAAATATCCAAATAAGACTTTGCCCGACCCGGGATTCGAACCCAGGACCTAAGAGCACTGTACCACGCATGCAGTACAAATACATCACCGAAGCAGTCAAACGTCAAAAACAACACCTTATCTATATATATATAAAAATTAATCTCTATTTCCCTTGGTCATCGCATCACGCGTGAACGGGTGGAACAATTTCGCTAATTCATTTTTCGTTGTATTAATTATTGTCAGGAGGAGGTTCTTATGAAAGAAAAAAATAAGGAAGTTGAGCGGAACATCAGAAAATTGAAGAAAACTTAACGACAATATTAATTTTATATAAGTATCAATTGTTTGAAATAACTGTCAGGGATTAACAGAATGCGCGCTGGAAATTTATAGTTAAGACGGGACAACGTCTGTCGGGTCAACTAGTCTTAAATAAATCATGACAACTTTAACTACCTATCCATATCTGCTGAAATCTGTATTATAAAAATAATACACTAGTTGCCTCAATGATTCCAAATCAAATACAAAGCATGTTCCAATATGGCGGCGCATTTCATTAGAGTCCACAGCGCATCCTTAAGTGGCGAACAAGCCTAATAAGATAGCGAACGGTAGCCTAAACAAGGGGTGAACAGAGCAACAAATTGCACCATCGGACGGATTTCGCGCACTAGGCAGATGACGGGCGAATTCTATCTAACTGTATTAGGGTTGGCGCGCGAATTATTTTTACCAAACAACAAAACATCCATCACGCATTTATCTCTAAAGGGCACAGGGCACCCTCTTTTCGCCAAGTGTGTTCCGTCCCATGATGTGATAGGCGCCTATCGCCATATTGGGCACAAATTCCAGACTCCGCGCTAATTTTGAGCAGAAAAACCCCAAATATCACTGCCCGACCCGGGATTCGAACCCTGAAAGCGCTGCCGTACCTCGCATGCAGTACAACTACGACACCGGGGCAGGTCTTTTTAAATTTATGATAAAGGCTTTGGATTTTTTTTTTAATTTCATTTGAATAGGAGGATTTTAATGCAATAAAATTCCGTATGATTTTTTTTTATACAATTGAATATCAGGACTATCAAGCCGGCCTGAAAGTAGACGTCACAATCGCTCATAACATTACCTTACTTTCACTTTTTCAAAGCAATGCTTGTCACCCAATAATATTGGATGTTGAACTCTAATGCCCATTTCTTAACACAGCTACAATAGCTATCAAACCGGATGGTAATTCATATTATTAGAAATAGACATATCATTAATGATAAATAACTTTATTAAATTTTCAATATTATGATTGTATTTTAATACCATCGAGTAAGCAAGTGGGTCAATTAACGTGAATTGAGTACTAAAGCCCAAAAAACACGCAATGACAGACCAAGGCGTGTTGCTAACTTAATTGGAAGACTGGGGATTAAGAGTGGGAATGATGTGGTGTTTTTCAATTATAATACAAGTTTTTCTCACGGCTATGCCTGCGTGAAAATATTCTTGGAAAAAAACACTATTGTGTTTTAGGATAAAAGTTAGCCTATGTATTAATCAAGAATTTTGAGTACCTGTATGCAAATATAAATCGGTTGCTTTTAATCATTCCATCATCTTCTCAAGTTGGCATTCATAGTAATTTGTGCATACAATAACAAGGCACTTTGTTAGCCACCAGCCCTACGACAATCGACAGTCGCCATTCGTCAGCAAATAAAACACGCGCCATTTTCGATTGACGCAACACAAACCGACATTAACATAGCTGGATGATATTAATCCGCATAAATTTACTCTAAAAATAAATTGGCAACCCTCGAAACGAGCGGCGCAGCTGCACCGACCAATACCTTACTGCTAAGTCTTTCTGCATTAGAAACGGTGATGCACTGCAGTTTAAACCTTAATTAATGAATTCAGAGTTGGTATTGCGTTATATCGTATGAATTCAACAATCGGAGTCTTGTATTCTAGATGTCTTTTGAGATTTCACGCGGAATTTGAGGAACAAAATATGGAATTAAGTCAAGAATACACTCCTAATACGCTAATGCTTAGCATTTTCATTAGAATGGTGATTGTTTGCAAGATAGATTCGTTGTTTCCATGTTAGATTGGACCAAACATTTCAGAACCACATCGTTATACTTTAAAACAATGGCCTGCACTAGAAATCCTCTAGCGAGTAATATTCCATTAAATGGAGTGTGAGGAAGCAACTATTTAAAATAACAAACCTATCAGTACTCAATACCAGGTAAAATATGGAATGCTGTTTCTAAAACATAAACTGTAAACGAAGTAACTGCACGTCTTTTTTTAATTATAATTCTTTTTTTAAATCATGTAGTTTACAAAGCGCGCTATGTTATTTAAAATCAATCCACAGATTCCTTATTCCCAAACCCCGGAGTATCGTTTGCGATGCAGAATCCGCCGCCAGTTCCACTTTGGGCCCGATTAATGCGTTATAGATGGTACAGATACAGATAATAACTGAATGTAAGTGAATGCGAGCCCGGAATAGGCGCGTAATGACACATCGAAGTGTAGACAGGCTTATACGAACGACGTGATGCGTCTTCTATTTTAAAAGGCCTATTAATGCTAAAGGTTTCTCTGTAACGCGAATCAATGATTTATTTCAAATACTGGTTGGTTTTTCTGATTAATTAAGTAAACGATACTGAATATAAAAGTGGAACGAGTTTGTCTCCCACTCTATAGCGGACATGTTAAGGATCCGGGGTACTTTTATCTCCAGTAAGAGAGCGGTATGATTCCTTCGACCGTCGGGACGTGAGGCTTCTGATTAAGATTACGTACAATAAGACTTCTAAGTCGTAGCTTATGAGGCAAAACCCCTATCTACAGATATAGTATCTTAGTAATAGATAATATTATCGCATAGCCCTAAGAACAATGGCTGCCATACTGTCTGTTCAACAATTCAATTTTTTTTTGCAATTTACGCGATTGTAATCTGTTTTGTAAGCCAATAAATCAATGGCAATGTCACCCGTGCCTAACTTCAGACCAACCGACCAAATTCAGCAACCATACTAGCAATGTATACAGTCACCCGTGACTAACTTCAAGCCAACCATTTAGCAACCAAGCTACTTACAGACAAAAAATCAATTTCTCTCGACAGTAATAGACCAGTAATCATGCATCATCCACACATTGACTTCCTCCAACTATTTACAACACCATTCGACAAAACCCAGGCTTAGTGTAATCTCGCGGATACCGCCGCAGCACTCACAATAATTTAAGACACCATTTCCCGTCTCATCGGGCTTACCATACCAATCAACAGCCTGATTCATTGAAATAGTATTTTCGCGTGATTTTAGCAAGGAATCACTTTTCACAGGTATCGGACCAGTAATAAATGTGATCAAGTATTGTAGGTATGTTAAAATAATTGGTGTTTTTATACGTTTTACTCGCTATTCCGTCGGTGTCAAAGGATTCATGGATTAAAAGTTTTGATATACATTTACTAGATATAAAGAAGCCTGTATGTCAAGCTAGGACATACCTATCTTTGCACCAAATTACATATTAATCCATTCAGCAATGACTGAATTAATTTAAATCACCTTCAAAAACGTAACATTTCTAATCGTCGCATCATTTCTTAATAGGAATGTTTATAGATGATTAACCTAAAGAGTAATTTGTCTCACACTCAAATTAGACGTAAATAAGAAAGACTAAACACTAAACATTTACCAACGTTAAAAACGCTCGGAATCTATCAAACACAATCATTAAAGCAATAATACGTATAAAGATCAATAAAATACAAAAACACGCCTCAATCGAAGCCACTAATGTTATTATTACCCGCACTATAAAATGAACACTTCGCGCCGTCTCTCCACGTCCAATTGAACTTGATTTACAACTCGGCCGGTTTATAACCTGGCACGACCTCTTCGTGGAATATTATTCGTTTATTTGGCCTCGTGTGTGGTATCATGGTATTGGTAACGTTTTGGGGCTAATTGGTGTAAGAGGTTTAAATGACCCTTGTTGGAGTTGATGATGGTCGAATATAGAGTAAGTGTCGATTTGGTTTAGAGTTTTGATTACATGTACTCACGCTTTGTCTTCTAAGCAATAGGTAGATGTAATTGTTTCATATCTTAATTATGCCATCGTAGGTCTGTCTGGCTTCTTATTTTTAGTTGGGAAATACAAAGATAAATTCAGTAAATAAAGGAGAATGCCCATTTTTGTATGAAAATTGGGCTACGCTTGCGTCTGTACAAAACCTTCACTAAACTATAGGAAATATATCCTAAATCTTATATAAATTGAAATCAATTGGATATTCGATGGGAGTTCGGAGTAATCAGAATTTTTATAACTCGGTTATTTTGAGGTTAAGTATGGACTGCAGAATGTACGGTAGAAAGTACCTACGTGCCTAATTAAGTTCAATATTGCAGAACCTACTTGATATTGCTATAAACAATTATTGGACATTCTTTTCACTTAGCTTTAATCGCCCTTATAAGAAACTGATAGGTATTACCATATCTGATGAGACGAAGCTCCAATAAAACTTCTACGACAGTATGGCGGAATATTAGTTTTCCCACTGAGCATATACTTCCCGACCGTTTGTGTAAGTACATATTTTTCTGACTTATGCCTTATTCAATTACATGGATTAAATTAATCTTTATTTTCACCTACCATTATCTCATTTCAATATGGCGTCAACTCATTTGTAGAATAGATTCAGCTTAGTTTTTTATGACCAGCGGCATGCCTGACACCCCAGCCCTCTTTGGAGGATTCCGATCCCAGGCAAGTCATGTTAGACACCGAGATAAAATGTTGTTTGGCGTGGAAATCGAACAGGAACCCAGGAACTAACTTCACAGCCTGATTAGGCTAATAGTTACTTATCATAGGAAAAGAAAATAAAGCAAGAAATACGAAATCCGATGTATATTTTTATATAGATGTGTATTTTTGATAGATATGGCTTCCCAGAAAACAAACAAGAACTTGATGTGGACGCAGGACTGTGAATGACTTCTTGCAGTGCTGGTCGGGTCATGTCATGTTGTTGTTGTCTGTGAAACTCTCTATTAACTGATCTCCAGCAGGCAGCACAAATTCATTCCAGCCTTGAAACCTAAAATATAATGTAGAAGTTGAGTAAACATGTTCAGATTATTATTATTGTTAAACTGTTTTCTTTAGCTTTTGCAAGATTTTTCCCACATTGGGGATACGTTAATAATAATCTACATAACTTACAAACTGGATAGCTTGTCTAAGAAATATACTTATCGTTGCTGTGGCACCGCAATGGTGCAGTTAATACACCGCCGGGATATGCCGTCTCGATTAACTGTCCTGGGACAAGGCTCTAGAAGACATTGTGTTGGTAACTGAAAACCTTCCGTCTCAAAGTTCGGAACACACACTATACACCTTGTTTCTTAACAGTGAATTTCTCGACTCAACATTAAAATACATAAGAATAACACTCCGATCTTGAGTTAAATATTTAAATAATGAAATATTTTCATTCAGACAAATCTAAAGTGTCAAAATGTCATTAATTTCAGTTGCCAGTGTAAGAAAAATCAGTACCCATATATTCATTTAATTAAAAATAAAGTCCAGACATGTTTAAGCTGACTTTAGTATTTCTGTCAATGCAAGTAAAACTCGCCATTTGTTTGTTTTTAGAAGGATTAATATTTTATCTTTTTTTACCAGCTATTTGCAGTTTGGTCATAATTATTAAGTAAAATATATATTTTTTATAACAATATTTTTGTTTAATGAATAATATATTAATCCATATATTATAGATTCAAGTACAAGCACATTTATTGTGCATATTAACTTTTTTATTCCATTTAAAAGGGGAATTTGTTATAAATTGGTATCAATTCGCCATATTGGCAGTAAATTATCCGGTGTTTGATTTGCAACAATTTAACAACTTTTTTTTTATATCTTTAAAACCCCTGTTTGCTTATGACTGAAATAAATACAAATGAAGTAATAATTAAAATGATGATTTCTGTAGATATTTGGTTTAGACGCATGACTGACGCAAAGATAGCCTGGTTTTGGGCATTGTCTTTTGATAAAAACAATTAATCTGTTAACACGGTACTATACGAAACATGATAAGATTTTTTAACTGGTGAAGAGTTGGATTCACGAGACAATTTTGGTAACCCAGTTCACTTTAATTATGTATTAAGATTTACATAACCAATTATATTTCGCCCGAATCAGACACCATATCGTCATGTTATGGCTTTGTTGTCGGTGGCATCAATAGTATCATACTTTTAATTGTATTTATTACCTATTCTAATATATAAAGCTGAAGAGTCACTTGATCGCACTAATCTCAGGAACTTCTAAACCGATATTTTTTTCACTAATAGGAAATTACATTACTCCTCAGTGCTATAGGGATACTTTACTCCCGCCTTTGCACCATCTAGTTGCAAAGATAGAAGAAACCTTCAAACGTCCGACACAAAGGCGACGTGTTGCGGCGCAGGCTTAATATTAGTATTCCTTCAGAAGTGTAAGGGCGCCTTCAACTTTGCTGCTCTCAGCAAAACTACAAAATGCTATGCACCTGACTCGTCACTAGTCATATGAATTGATGTTACTCTGAACGTACGTGTTTTTTTTATACAGATTTATAATGCAGCGCTGATCCAGCAATTCATTCGCGCTTCACTTATCGTCTTTGAAGGCGCCTTAATAATTATAACTTATAAAATAAAATAGATATAAATCTAAATAAACTTTGGATTAGGAACTCATAACTTCTGATAAAGTATTCAGTCTAGGAGATGATGAAAATAATAATAATGATAATGATGATATCGATAAAGTCGATGTCGATATAATATTAATAAAGTAAGGTAAAGCTTATCATATTAATTTATAAAAAAATACTACAAATGCGATAAACTACCCAAAAGGATCATACCAAAATGATATCATCCGAGACATAATATAACAGCCCAACCATGAGCACGTGATGTGGCGAGTGAGGACATAGTCATGATCGAAAATTACTGCCGGGTCTTTCAAACTTTATACCTCATTACCAATAAAAGTTAGGTGTTTGAACTAATCATTATGTCACATTTTTCGGTCAGCTTCAATGGTCAAAGACATGACATAGATTTCTTTATTCGTTAATCACTTGGAGCACATAAACGTATGTAGTATATTAAACCCCCTTTTTTATAAACGAGATTTCACAAA
The DNA here is from genome assembly GCF_014839805.1 of Manduca sexta. Lineage (NCBI taxonomy): Eukaryota > Metazoa > Arthropoda > Insecta > Lepidoptera > Sphingidae > Manduca > Manduca sexta. The sequence goes on from NC_051120.1 coordinate 1,043,681, forward strand.
GAGTGTTTAAATGTGTCGAACTGAAAGACATTCGTTTCTTATACATTCGTTCTAATTATACCGACCTATCGTCCTGAATATTCCTCAGTTCATCGTAAAATAAGTAAATAAAAATGTCACACACACTTTCTCTAACATACCAATGCCATTATAATGTCCTCAACTCTAAGATTTGGACTGTCTTTTCTTAACTTACCTTTTCCAATTTTGTCTTCATCCAGTGCAGGATTCCACCCCGACTCCTTGAACTTCGGCACGGACAAATTGAGCGGTTGGTCATAACACTTCACATCACACACTTTGTCACATTCGCTTTCACTAGTCCTCACTGCTTTCTGCACTAATTGTTCTTGCAATTTGTTCTTATGTAACATTAAACTATATCTCTTCTCGTCTGTTTGTACGTTACTCTTTTCCGTAAGGTTTTTAACATCAAAATTCCTCTTAACATTAATTAATGCACTCGTATTTTTCCTCGCTTCATTTTGACTTGATATACCTAGTATGTATTCTATGGTGTGTGGCGTAGGCTTTTTTGGCGGCTTCCCATACACATGCGGATGCCACGACGGTTCATATGTTTCTTCCTTTTTGATTTCTTCATTGTGAGATTCCTTGACCTCATCGTCAGTTACTATCAGCTCCTCTTCCTTATCATCTTCTACGTTAATCTTCTCTTCAACGTCAGGACTCAATCTTTCCACGTCATACTGGTATTCATAGTTAGTGTTAAGTTTACTGTCAGCTTGCTCGATGATATTGGGTGGTACGTAAGCTGCTACAACAGTTTGCATCTCTTCTTCAACGTCGGAGCTCATGTGTTGTTTTTTTTAGCTTCTATCACAGAAAGACATGTTTATTTTTTTATTATAAGTGGCTTTGATGTTGCGCTCGGTTAATGCGTTCGGTTTCCTGTAACAAACATTCCGAGTTAGCGAGTGTAATAGAGCTATGATGTTAAAGGATCTCGTGCTGATATTTAACGGATTTGTTTATGATCTTTGTATGAACAGATTTGAATGCTTTATTGTCGGTTTATAGGTTATTTGAGTTGAAATAGATCGTTGAATTTATGCAATGTATTTGTTATTTTCTATGTAATATCGGCACTTCTTTGGTGAAGGTTTTTAAACATAAAGTGACTGATGGTAAGTAAGTTATAATCACCATCAATCGTGTAGTGGCAAAAGAATAATAAAACCTTAAACAAGATTTAACGAAATTAATCATTAATATTTAGAAATAAAAACGGAAACCTTTATTAAAAACTAAAAAAGGCGTTCAAGCATCCTTCAGGCATCTCAGGCCATCTTTAATCTTTTAACCCCAAATATCAATTCGAAACACGATAATTGCGAATACAAAACGATTGAAACATCAAAGAGTACATGCTCTATCGAGTGCCGACCCCTCCCGATCGCTCCCGAGCCCTCCCGATGGTCCCTCACGCACACAACACGGATCGACTCACATCGGCGGATGCTGAATGATTTTTATTGGTAACGTGAATTATGGTTGTCACGTTTGAGTTTTGTACAAATTAATTTATTTCATTATATTTGAGTGGCTCATAGTTGTTTCTAACAATGAACGTTAAAATAACTAAATGCAATAAGCCGATAACTACCTAATGCATATACAAATTATGGTGTATTTTAACTATATTAATGATGACAATAATTTTGTTTTTTTTTTGCAAGTGACCACGTTCCGGTGCTGAACATTCTAGCTAGTATAATTATTGTGTATCATGATGCTTATTATCTACTGTTAAGCAAGGCATTTGCTCGTCTCGACATTGTTTGTCATAAATTCATAAAAAAAAATCGACAACTTTACGATAGTTTTTTAGATTATGTAGATTTTTTTAATAAACAGAAGTTATGCCCCCAGATCTTATTTTTTAAAGTATTCCACAGACAAATTTTGTACCTCGGTATTCTTTTTTCTTCTTTATTCGTTTCGACTTAAACCTATAAGTTGTGTAAATTTGTAGATAATATGATAAAATATCTAGAAATAACGATCAATTGTCAATCACTATAAAGGCTGCCAGCAATAATTCTAGCTACTGCAGACACATAGCTTTATTTGTTTGACATTTTATATAAATTCTACGGTTTAATTTTGATAAGTTTTTCAAACGCGTGACAGCCCTAAACCCGCTCAATTGAAACAAAGCTCGGTGGACGGGAGAAGCCGTCAAATGATAGCCCTCGCCGAACACACGGACAAGCAATAAGACTTACTACACATTTACTTCTCGATTGTGTACTGAGAAATTTTATAATGTGGCGTCAATGACTTTAGCGAAGTAATAATGGAATAGAGTTAATATTTTGGTCTTTATACTCTGTACTAGTGGCGAAGCGTCCATACAATCCGATTCCCGTCGACTTCCCTTTTAGATTTATTTACTTTTGTTTTAGTTTTTGTTTTCTATTAAATTGAGCGCGATATGTTAACTAAGGCAATTTTTTTTGCCTCGAGTTTCCTTTTGAAACATTGCACCCTTCGCCACTGCACTGTACCTTATTTTACTACAACACATGTTATAAAGGAGTGTGTAAAATTCGTTTAGTGTTTATTTCAAGACAACAAACATATCTTTAAACAGATTTAAATAATCTTTGGCAAAGTTTATATGTCTTGAAAAATAATAGGCTTCTCCTTATCCCAAAATAATACAGGTTGCGATTTTTATTCCACCTTCCTTACAGGCTGAAAATATAACCATTTTTAATATTACTTCAGAATAATTTAGCTTTATAGATAAAAATTTCCTAGACTACATTGATACAATCATGCCAACAATTTAATACAATACGCAACATTTAAATCATCAAACACACAAGCCAAATATTGACTGCAACTTTTGTTCGGTGCGCGCGCGAACGCCCAAGTTTATAAAGCAATGAATTTAAATGGCGTGTGTGGGTGGTTTGTAATGTTTCGACACGTAATCACAATGCTTATTTAATGATACGACTATAAAAATGAATTTTATACAGAGGTACTTAATGGTGTTGCCTTATATCTTGGTGTCCAAGTGATAGCCAAGATAGGAATGAAACGAATTGCCCAGACGATAGTCCGCAAGTTCAAAACCATCTATAACAAACACCTCTGAATTTTGGATGACGTGTGGCTTATTTATCAATAAATTAATTCGCGGTAACGGTAAAGGAAAATATTATGAGAAAACCTACATACCTGAGAATTCTCCTTAAGCATTTGGAAGGTATATAAAGTTACCCCGCACTAGACCAGCGCGGGGGACTAACGCCTCAACCTTCTCAGTAGTAGAGGAGGCTCTTTCTCAGAAGTGCGCAGTGTATAATACAGGGCTGGTATTATTTTATTTATTTAGATTCTTGGAATATTTGCGCATCATACATTTGTTTCGTTTGGCGGTTGAACCTGCGGCTTACTCACATAGGCGTCTTATCACCCACTGCGCCATAGATACCTCAACAATAATTGCTTATTCGTATCGAACCTACAAGAAACATTTGAATGAATGACTAATACCTTTTATTTGTAAGGAAGTACGTGTCACCTCGCTAGTATAATGGCAAGGTATATGCACCATGGATCCAAAGGTATTGGGTTCGATCGTTTGATTAAGCAACAATTGAGTAATTTCAACACAACTTGCCCAAATGAATTGTCAAATAGACCCTTCATAAAATTGCAGAAAATTCCTTCTGCAATATGCTTTCAAGTTTAGTGCGTCGACTCTAAATTGCAATTAGACATGGCAACATAAGTTTAAAGTAAGAAATAAAGTGTTAAAACAGCCTTTAACAATGTTTATTAGCAAGAAGATCGATCAATTCGGCCTAAATAACCCGGCGTTAAGAAAGCGATGCAAATGCATCTATTTTCCAGCGGTTACATAACGCGATAGTGTTGTAACACATTGATGTCGATCGAACGTGACGCAACACTACGTGCTTCATCGATAAACTGTTGGCACAAGATATTCCAACAGACATTACATGGTACATCCTACTTAGTTATCATAATAATAATATCAGCCCTGTATTATATACTTGCCCACTGCTGAGCACGGGCCTCCTCTACTACTGAGAGGGATTAGGCCTTAGTCCACCACGCTGGCCTAGTGCGGATTGGTAGACTTCACACACCTTCGAAATTCCTATAGGAATCTTCTCAGATGTGCAGGTTTCCTCACGATGTTTTCCTTCACCGTTAAAACGAACGATAAATTCACAAAGAATACACAAAGAATGCCCTTGCGATTTGAACCTGCGGACATTCGTCTTGGCAGTCCGTTCCACACCCAACTAGACCATCGCCGCTTTTAGTTATAGCAGCCCTGTATTATATACCCACTGTTGGGAACGGACTTCGTCTATTATCAAAGCCTTAGTCTATAAAACTGGTCTAAATATTTCGGCATTCCTATGTAGAATTCGCAAGATTTTCCTTCACCGTAAACTTGATAAAACTTATCAAATAGAATTTGGAAATTATTTACAAACGATCGGACATATTATATTTATATTGCTGATTATGTATCGGTGTCCATTATCAGAAAAATTGACGTCAATACAAATTAAAACGTAAGCATTAATTGTTAAAATACGTGTTGCGAAATTTAATTGTTTTTCATAATTACACTTAATTGCAGTAATGAATGCGCGGCTAATCGTTTTAGTGCAATGAAACGCTTGTCAATTCTTAAATCGACATTTTTGACTTTTTATTATTACACTCGTAGGGTTGTTAAGAACAGGGGAGCAGCTATCGCCGTATCAGTGATACGGGGCCCCCGACCTTTGGGGCCCCTCTTAGCCCATACCTACTTTAAACTAAACGGGCGCCCAAAAGTTCGCACTGCCCTTAAGAGCCCCCAACAAATATAGATATAGGGCCGCTCTATGGCAAAATACGCTACTGGTTAAGCTAGAGGGTTTTTCTGACTGTCGCCATATTCCATCATCATATTTGGTCTGTATACTTGGGTACGTAGATAAATAATATAAACTTAATTATTAAATGTTTGAGTCATAAAATAGACAAATATCAAGCGTTTAACCTTGTTATGACACTTATTATATCTTTATTCTGGAAATCTTTTTTCAGTCATGTTACATATGCTTAGTAAACATAGCTTCTACGCGATATTTCTGTTGTCTAAGCATTAGTTTACAAATAGAACATCAACAATTAAGTTCAATTATTAAAGCTCTCTGGAGCTACTTATATTTATCTTTCACTATTATAATCAAAATAATAAATATTGAAACAATAACATGTAAACTACGAAAACTTATCCCCAACATTATTTAAGCAGGGGAACTGCTTTGAAGCCAAAAAATGTATCCATCGAATCCACTAATTTTACACATCCATTTTTAACAGATTGCACAATTCTCCAGAACATGAATGAACATTAACTAATGCAAGCGTCGGCACCTCTCATCTGACGCCATCAAAACATCATCAAAAACATATTAAAACAACTATAAATTAATTCACAAAAATCAAAGAGACATCAAAAAGGATCTAATTCAGGAAACGATGACAGCTGTCAAACGAGCGCCGCCATCTTGTTTGCGCATCCGATGTTACAAAAGCAAAATTAATTTGTTAATTTCTCTAAACATTTAAATGTGTAATAAAAGTGTGGTGCTTGCAGTCGGTTGGATCAAAGAGGCCCACACGCCGCGCGCTTCCGTGGCTTTGTGGGCCGTGTCGCGTCCACACGTCGTTATCTCTTAATATCATAATCTATGGGCGGTGTAATTGGTTCTTTTTTATTCGAATCCCTTTGGATATCGGGTTGCGGTTTGTGTAGGTTGTGTACGGGTTAAATGGTTTTAAACTTGGTTATTATAATTAACGATAGTATTTTTGACCATTCCAGTCATGAATTGAGCTCTATTAGAAATTAATTGAATGTCTAATTGAAATCTTACGGAGTCCGGTGTTCAAAATAATTATCATTATTGTATTTGTTCCTTTAAATCCACAAATATTGTAAGTTCATTGCCAAATGTTTCTTACACACATACGCTATGTTGTATTAACCAAAATGTTATATCCTTCCTATCAATAAACAGACTGCAGAATGGCTCTACAAAAAATAAAATTTTCTGTATCATCACAACTCCACTTTTGGTTCGCTGCAACGTCCAAAAAAAGTTCGAAGAATATAGATAACTAACCAATTAATATATAGATATAATCTATATAAATCAGCAACTAATTGTAGGATATATTTTATATCCGCCCAAATATTGACCACCGCACACAAGATGTTAAAACTCGCCAAGTGGCCCATGTAAATGTATCGCGTTTTCGGGATCAGCCTTTGTATCCGGTTCCAACAAGCCGGCATAATGGTGTTGACTGCCGAGGGGTAATCGTCTCTCGTCAGTCGACATTCTATTGGACCCCACTCCACTTACCATCAAGTGCAGTGGAGGCACTTTGCACGTCTAAAACAAATAGTAGTAAAAGATTTTAACAACACACACATCATGCCTTTACCCCCGAAGGATTGGTAGATGTGCAACCAGGGCAAATTTCGCCATGTGTGTTTCGTTCCATAGTATGTTAGGAGGCGAGCTTATTACCATATCAGACTGATACTAAGTGGAAATCTCAATATCACTTTATCAAATTCGAATCCGGAACTCAGAGCGGTGTTGTATCGCCGACACCATTACATCGCCGAAATAATAAGAACGATTTTAGGTAGTTTATATCTTGCAAACAGGCATTTTTTTTAGTTATAATGTAGATCATTTATTTTTGACTTGCTTAGACATATTATGGAAAAATATTCACGGTTAGATGAGTAAAAATCCTACAAATTCGTTAATAATAATAATTTTAACGTCATATCTCTTTCTCTGTTTACTATGTCAAAAAGCGTCTTTTGAAAAAAAGATCTTTTTTAAGTATCAACTTAATATTAAGAACTTGTAATATATAAATTTTACAATTAATATTAACTTTTTTTTTCCATTTAAAGTAAACTTAATAACCGCTTAATGATTAGGATGAAATTTTACAAATACCAATCCTGGACTCAGAATAGTTCATGTTTATCCTGGAACAGGAAACAGTAAGATTTTTTATACCAAGGAAAAATTTTCCATCTGGCGACGCTGTGAACAAAACTCAGCAATTAAATGAATTATATTTAATATTTCCAAAATTAGGTTTTTTGACATATGTCATCTATACTTCAATACTATTATATGTATAAATCTGAAGAGTTTGTTTGTTTAGACGCGCTAATATCAGGAACTACTGGTTCGAATTGAAAAATTTTCTAAGTGTTGGATAGCCTATTTATCTAGAAAGACTATAGGCTATATAACATCACGCTATGACCAATAAGAGACCCTCACAAACTACCCAACGGATTTCGATGAAATTTGGTATGGACTATACTGCCGTGCTAAGCGCAAAAGCGGTACTTATCTCAAAAGAAAAACAAAATCTTGATTTTTATATCGTCAGATAGCTTAAAGAAATACCCATCCAATGAACTTACCTAAATAACGGTATCTTGTTTAGAACTTGTTAAAAAAACCTTAAAATAGTTTCTCTATCTCAGTTTTACATACAAAAATATAAAACTAAATTTACAAAACTTCGATTATCTCGAAATAAGGTATCCCTGACATACCGCTTTCGCGCTTAGCACAGCAATATAGATAGTTTGAGTTCCTTGGAAAGACATACGCTACTTTTATCCCGCAAAAACATTTTCACGTGGCCGAAACCGCGAGCAATAGTTAGTGGCATATGATGTAACATTGGTTTTTATAGTTCCTTATCAAATTATATTAATGTAATATGCACGTAAGTTATTATCGCAATATTGCTTAGTTGTATGATAAATGTCCAATTATTTATTTCCAATCGTACATTGGATTTCCAAATTGTAATTGTTGAAAGGAGATTAAATACAATATTAATGTTTTATGGCGTGTTATCTATGCCTTTTGCCTTTATCATGCCTGTGTTAATTGTCTACTGCTGTATTCTATGGTTATATAATCTGTTCCAATGTAATTTATATTGTAGTAAAAATATAATTTAGCAGTCATGTCGTAAATAAATTATTACACTATTTAATTAGGAACATTTATGAACTAAATTGTTTTGAATCAAAGGCATTAACAGTATAGTTAGCTATAGGCAAAATGTATGCTCTAAAATTATTACCAAATGTTAATAAGTTGTTGTCTTATTTTGAAATGTTCGTGTAAAAGGATGTCACAGCGCCCTAAGTTATTAACACATAAATAACATATTTACTGAAAATATTCTAATATGTGTATTAAAAACGTGTAAATCACGTTATGGAAAAAATGTGAAGTATTTTATATTGATGTGTTGCTAGTTTACGGAAGATTGAGTAACCGTCGCACGAACGCAAATTTTTGTATGACAATCTTTTCAATGTCCGCTCTACATAATATTAGGACTTGTTTCGAATCAATTATTGAATGGACCAAGTATTGGGAAGGTTCAAATCTTTAGTCAAAGGATTTAGATGCGCTGTTCGTTTTAGTTTCTCTGCAGTCTACAAAATGTGTAGAAGCGGTATTATAACAGAAAACTAACTCGAATTGTCATTCGCGATGGAGTTTGATACGGTTAGTGAGGTGCTGAATATATCATTTTTCCCAAACCCGGCTTCAGTAAAAGTAACATACCTCAAGAGGATCTTTCTGTATAGCATGCAGTGTATTACTACGCTGTGTTTTGTCATTAGATCTTTTGTACACTTCGACTGTTTATAAGATCATAGCCACCATGTTCATATAAACCATTTGATAGTAGAGCAGACGAGAAACTTTTTCGTCCCTTTTAAATGTATCAAATTAATATTCAAAGTCTCGTAACAATTTCATTTACTTATACATAAGTTCTTTCGTCCTTATAGTTTTATCTTCGCTTAAATGCATCAAATCAGAATTATTTTCAATAATTCATTGTCATATAAGAGAGTGTAATAAAAAAGACATTATTTAAAGATAATTCTTAGAATAGATCAAAATGAACATCAGAGAAGACAACACAACTCTACAATGGTATAGTGTCTCCTTCAGAAAAGACAAATATGCATCTTTGCTTGGCATATGCAGCTTTAAAATTTAATACTGGATAATTGTTCTTAACTTAATTTGGCTCTATATTAAGAGTAAACATAAAGCCAACAGGTCAATCAAAAAGAGTCTTTAAATAAAAAAATATCCTTCAAATTTAAGCAAACTTATTTAGTTCAAGTTAAATACAATTTCCAATTAACAAGACGCCGACGTTGCATCCTTTACCAGTACAAATGCCCGCTTTACAATTGATCCATGAACACAAATTAGGAGTCATTGACGACAACATAATACAATCGATTAACTAGTACCGAAGGATTTATAGCAATAATAGACAAATAAGAATAAAGTTTGACATGATTACAGATGAGTTCTTTATTATTAACGCGTGGATAACACTTTGGATAGTTTGTTAGAATGAGCCGATATACTAACTTTTGCCTCAATCTTGCGATAAAATTCTTTCAATAAGATATAGCGCCAACCCGTGGTAAACACTGTTCCGGGGAGACTATAAATATTTCAGAAGTAATGTAACCGCCTATTAGCGTATTTATCATTAATAATATCAGAACTGTACTATATACTGTCGTACTGCAGGGCACGGTCCTCTATTACTAAGAGGGCTTTGACCTTATTCTTCCACGCAGGGCTAATGCGGGTTGGCAGACTCCATACTTTCTAAGGTACATAGTACATACAAATGTTTGTATGTACCGTAGAATATGTAGGTGTGTGAAGTCTACCAATCCGCACTAGGCCAGCGTGGTGGACTAAGGCCTAATCCCTCTCAGTAGTAGAGGAGGCCCGTGCTCAGCAGTGGGCAAGTATATAATACAGTGCTGATATTATTATTTTTTTATTATTTACAGATGTTTTACGAATTAATATCGACGCTTACTATCAGATAATTAGTTATCTAGTCATTTAGATATATTAAAAATAAATCAACTAGGTAGTTAATTTATTAGACGTTACAGATTAGGTAATCTAGCCTATAACACACACACTCATGCATAATCCCAGAAGGGGTAGGCAAAGGCACGACTAGTGTACCCACTTTCCGCCTTGTATATTCCGTCCCAAGACGTGATAGGGGACCAGCCTATCTCAATATCAGGCACAAATTCCAGAATCCTGGCCGATACTGAGTGGAAAAATACAACCTCACTTTGCCCGACCCGAAGTCGAACCCAGGACCTTAGCACTTTATTCGTACCAGTGGCGTAGGGTCCAAATAACCCGAATCTTATCAGCTTCCCTTTCGCAATTTAAGTAAAATCAAATTATCATTACAATTTGCAGGCCACATTTATGTATGTCATTAGTACTTATATGTTGCGTCGGATTCTCTTTCTGAAAAAGTCACCCTTTGCCTCTAATTCGTACCATAATACATCTATGGAACCGAGGCCTAAACTAGTGTTTAGGCAAACTAACTAGTTAGCCTAAACACTAGTCAAAACTAGTACGACAACTCTACCAAATCAAAGCACGTTATATACATAAATATACTTGAAACATTACACATTTATTATCTTTGTAAGTTTTGTTATCAAGTTTATGGTTGATGCAATCTTTAAAATCAAACATTAACGGGCATTCTAACCACACCGATATGGTGAAGATAAGTTAAACGCCAAAATGATTGTTGTTAAACTCTATTTACGTGTCAAAATTATACTATTTGCAAAATTATCACTTCGTGGGACTGATTAAGCTTTAAATTACAATGTTTACAAACTTAAAAACGGCTTTTTATAGTACAATTTTACCTAATCATGAGTTAAGAGACATCTTTGCCTAGTTGTGAAGTTGTTAAAACGTCTATAAATAAATTATCAATAATAAAACATAATCTACAAAAACTTAAAGAAAAACACATAAAAAGCAATCCAATATGATCAATAACTCTTTGCGCTACAAAAACATGTCAACAAAAAGTTTAAGGACAGACAAATAAATAACATACAACTGGCAATAACCTTTGCACCACATTACATTAAAATTACAAACATTATTTCGACAATATCCTAAAAAACCAACAAATGTGGTCAACAGCAATTTTATCGTTAAACTTAACCACCCATTTTAATGCGATTAGTGGAGATAATCGAAATGATAAATCAATTCATAGAAAAAACACCCATACGGTAAACCAAATAAGACGCCAATTCGGCCAACTATTATTCACCCGGAACAATACCTGGCATTAAGCTAATAAATGGATTGACAACAAAAAATTAAAAAACATTCCATCAATTCTAAATTCAAATCTGATATTATAATTAAAATAATATCAATCATTTTTATCAATTAACACAGTATGGCAACACCTCACCTTTCCAATCACTTCACTCCAAAACAAGCACAGAATCACTTCACGGTAGCGAATGCGCGGGAATGGCGGACGCGTGCGGCGATACTGTGCGACGGGGACAGACTGTTAACGCGTCGGTGTCCGCAGTTAGACTAACATCCAAATCGCTTAATTTTATGAGTTCAGAGTTGCCTTCTCCACCCCCTGTCGCGCGATGTGACTTTGCAACGACGTCCCGTAGGATATTTTGTTTGGGATATTTTTATTATAGTAAATTTTGAACATATAATTTCGTGACAAGACAATCATGTATAACATGAGACATGAGTGTAGCCGAAATAATTCACTTCAACACAAACACAAAAATTTTAAATGTAAAAAAAACAGTATTGCTGTATATAAAAAAAATATTTAAAGCACACAATATGATGTAAAATATCGTAGAAATGAATAAACAACACCATGTATAAAAAACTACACAGTACCTCACTCGAAAATTTCACGACCGCTTAAAATCACGAACGTTGTCCAACATAGGATTTTATATAATCAGAATTGCTTCGTTCACACCAAAACTATATGACATAAAAAAATACACAAATGATACGAATCTTGAAGAAAAATAAAGTAATTTACAACAATAGCCTCAATAAGACGCCAATGTATGAAATTATCAGCGATTAAAAGTAATCGTTCAATTATCATTTTATAGTGTAATATGATATTATCCATATAAATTATAGGATATAGTAGAGATAAGATCGGAAGCTAATTAATATAATGTACCTAGTGTATATAATATAAAAATATAAGTCCTTATTTAGAAAAGCATTGCGTAGTGGTATATTGCAGTTCGTAAACAGGTCGGGTATGATTTTAAAAGTTTTCCAAGATTTGCCAAGTATTGGGTTCTCTAGAGGAATTAGCATGCAGCAGTAAACTGGTGAAAAACTATTACTACTATTTTTATTAGTAGTTTTTGGCAAGAAGAGATTACACTAGATTTATAGCACACTAGATTTTGTTTTCGGCTTTACTTTTCGAGCATCAAATGTAGCTCAGAATAAGTTAATTCATAACTTTCTCTCCCTGTGCTAAAATTCATCATTATTCAGCGGTTTATGAATTTACTTCTGCACAAACAAAAGCATCATTTGAAACTGTCACATTTATAATATAAATATATCACCTTTAATCAAAAATGTATTGTAGTGAATATTGACGTTGTTGCTTTTCACGTGCGGTTATTAAGTATTTGAGTGTATACTTCGTACATATCTGTAACATCAATTAATACTATCTTTATTATCTGAATGAATCGGCGATATATATAGTATTTTTTTTGGATTTTCGTCTTTTTACCTCGCACTCGAAACAATACACATATAATATTATATATTATTTAATATAATTATTGTGAAAGGAAATTAAGGGGTTAAACTACTAAAAGAAATCTCATTTAACCTGAACTAAACAATGTTATGTGATTTTTTTTAAGTTTGTTTGTATTTTATTACAGTAAGTCATTAGTAAGAAAATATGATTTTGTATATAACTTTATATGCTGTACAGAGCACATCCAGGACTAACAGATAGCTTACGTTTAGACTGCAAATGTATACAGCAGACCATTTTTTCTAATGAGACTTTCACGAAAGTAAACTTTTCTTTTATTAAAATTATTAATAAGTTTATTCAATATTTTTTTCAACAAATATAAATATTTTAATATTCGATATTAACAAAATGGAATATGATTCTGAAAAAAGAATTCGCATAGATAACAATTGATTATAATTGACTTAAATTATAATTGACTCGCTTCTTATCTTCAAAAAGAAAATATTGAACTCGCTTGTTGAAACCTAAATTTAGTTTTATATTCAGTCTTATAATTAGAATATACTGCACTTATGATGCAGCCAATTGTTTATTGTTATGTATTTAATATGTTCATGCTGTGACAGCCTGTAATTGAAACAGCACTGCAGCAATTACTTACCGAATTCTTAAAAAAAAACTATGTATGGTGTATGTTTTGATGGCTGTTCAAATAAATAAATAATTATGTAAATAATATGAATTTATTAATTTAGAGATCGTCGACTGAGGTTACTATGTATATGATTTAGTAAATATATATAACATATGAGCATTACCGCAATAATAAACCGTCCTAACAACGTCAATGTAACTAATAGTTACTACGAACTTTATAAATGTTTATCTATACCAGCACTAAATGCCAGGCACACCTTGCCTGGTATTTAGTGCTGAACTGGAACCTAACCGGTAGTATCATAGGATGCACGTTGCCCAAACTCTCTATGTATTTTTGTTTTTTTTTGTACCTTGTTATAAATGTTTATGTACGTCCCAGTATATTGGGAGAATAAATGTGTCTTTCTTTCTTTCTATACTTATTGTAAAAAGGTCCATTTCCACAACACAATCTAGGAATATCCTACATTTGATTTTGAGGACTGGTGGTTAAAATGGGATTTATAGATTGAAAATTTAAGTAATCCAGTATTGGAATATCGTTCTGATATGGCGATGACTTCCTACCACATCATGAGATGATAACATATAGAGCTATCATTTACACATCCTAAAACAGTTTAGTATTCTTAAAAAATAAATAAATTAGATCATAGATTCAATCACAGGACTAGCAGAATAATTACAATGGAAGGAGATAAACTACGGTGTAGTGGCGAAGGATGAAATTTTCTTAAAGGGAGCCTGATACAACTTATAAGTACTAATATGCATAAATACAGTTAAGAAATCGTTCCAATGATAATGAGATTTTACATAAATCACGACATAGTAGCCGCCAGGAATCCAGTTACATAGACCATTCGCCACTGCTACGCTGTCTTTACATCTAATACTACAGACTTGTTAGTACTCATACGTAAACTACACTAAGTATAAGATTTTGTACGATAACCCCAACTAGCTGATAATGACATATTAGTTTTCCCTGAGACTCGCCGAGCTTCACCGCTCGGTCTCATAAAATGCGTGCCGCTGGTGATCCTGGCTTACAGGAGTTGTAGTGGTGGGTATGAGGGCGGGAAAGTGTCTGAAGTCTCTATCCCCAGCTAATTGGCCATAGCTTGGTCTATCTGTACACGTGTCTACGGATTCAGTCGGTGCACACCCACGATACCAATCCGGCATAAAGCTGGCAACCGTCAATGGATGTATCTTTTTCATTAAACGACATATTTTATATAGGTTGTTTTAAGCATCAAGAACTGTATACTTTGAAATTAAACTAATTTTCGGATTCTATCGTGATTTTTTGTATTTTATTTTTCTCCCGACGTTTCGAAGACTTTGCAGCCTTCATGGTCACGGGGGGGACTGTCCGAAGATTAGTTTAATTTCAATGTCTAACATTCGCGTAAACATAAGATACCATTAACTGTATACTTTGTCGTGTAAAAAAGGCTTGGTCTAGAAATTATTTTTATTACCTTGGATAAATTGGCTACGATTTATAATCAACTATAGCCAATATGATTCGTTCACCGATATGATGAGAAAAATCTGCGACTTTCAATAAAAAAGTTACCAAACTATTTAATGTTGATCTACCTATGTATTATTTTTATCTTCTATAATGATTTCATCAAGATAGACATTACTTAGAATCTAGTTCGTCATTTACTATGAATTAA
This sequence comes from Manduca sexta, assembly GCF_014839805.1. NCBI lineage: Eukaryota > Metazoa > Arthropoda > Insecta > Lepidoptera > Sphingidae > Manduca > Manduca sexta. The sequence goes on from NC_051120.1 coordinate 1,058,797, forward strand.
ATTGGAAATACTTTAGTAACAAAACTTAAAAAGTTAAATTATAGATAATAAAATACCTTAAAATTATGTTAAAGATAATAGAAATATCAAGACGATAAACATTAACAAAAACGTGTTATATAACGATTTTTATCAGCGAACCCGTTTCATTTGGTTCAGCAATTAATGGTAAAAACGAAACTTATGATTATAAAAAGAAATCTGTTTGGTAGAATCTTTTTCCTACTGCTATTTTAGGCAAAGAAAGAATGATCTTGGCTATATAAAAATAAAATGCACTCGAATATAAAATCACGAGGGAACTGACGTTAAATTTCAAATGACAGAGGAATCTGTACTTTTTAAGCAGCGCAGAAATCATCGCTCTACTGTAAGGAGACCAATTTTACAAGTCAAAGAAAAAAAAAACTATTGATGGTCATATCATGTCTCCAGATAAATGATTTAAGAACTCATACCCAAAAATGTGGTTGAAATTAAAAAAAACCTTTTATGAAGAAAATACTATATTAATAGATTTTATATACAGAACCATTCTTAACAAACACAAGGTGAGGCCCGCAACCTTCTTAATGTATTAATTGACAAAACACAACATTATCGCGTACTTATAATATCTAAATCACTTTTAATATGTGCCACGCCGTGTAACATTCTATATTAAGGAGATAAGCGTAGCGATTATCAGCCTTATGGAATTAAAATTGATGAATTATTAATTCAATTGCAATGATAATGATAACTGATAGAATTGTGGAAAATGTTGGTACTTTTAAAATTAATTGTCCTTAATTACATGATAACAGTTTAATATTAAAAATGATCGACAGAATTTGATACGTTATCCGAATAAATTATTGCGATCATTATGTATGTTGACGCCCAACGTGGTAAAGATGCGTCAAAATATTAATACCTATTTAATTCGATTTGGCAGAAGCGCAAAGCGCGTATTTAATGCTATTAAATACACAAACCTTTAAGCAAGGCATGAGGTGTCTCGAGCGCTTAATAGAATCCAGAGTTCCTTTAATGACATCAAGAGGTGTTCTTCTGTAGATGTCTTTTCGGATTCCATTTTTTTATTTATAAAACCAAAATGCTAATCTTATACTTTATGACTTCTATGCTTGATGTGTTTTTATTTTTATTCAAAATCTTGATAATATTTTGTGGTTATACTTTTTAAGTTAAATTGTTTTATTTCGAATTGTATGCAAATTTTGATTTCAAGTTTAATTTGATTTCTAATATTATTTTTAATATTTTTACTTTTATATAATTGCTGTTTGTCACCTATAATTAGTGGGAAGACTCGTCCATAACATTGTAATTTTAATTGAGCATGTTTAATCTATTTACCGTTAGTGTATCATTAAATAAATAAATGTACAAAAGGAAATCAACAAATACTCATAAATAAATACTTAATCTAGGAACGGCATGGGATATTCAGCAAAATCAATGAAGTTCTTGGAAATGGGAGTAGATATTATACTAAGTATAAGCAAGTGTAGATTTTTTGACCAAAAGAAATTAAAAAAATAGAAAAATGATAATAAATAATAATATAATAATATCAGCCCTGTATTATATACATGCCCACTGCTGAGCACGGGCCTCCTCTACTACTGAGAGGAATTAGGCCTTAGTCCACCACGCTGGCCTAGTGCGGATTGGTAGACTTCACACACCTTCGAAATTCCTATAGAAAACTTCTCAAATGTGCAGGTTTCCTCACGGTATTTTCCTTCACCGTTAAAGCGAACGATAAATTCACAAAGAATACACACATAATTTTAGAAAAATCAGAGGTCTGTGCCCTTGGGATTTGAACCTACGGACATTCGTCTTGGCAGTCCGTTCCACACCCAACTAAGCTATCGCCGCTTTTTTTAAAAGAAAAATGATGTGGAGTGATAATTATACAAATGTGAATGTGCCGGTACTATCTAGGTGCCCCACCATCACGTGAAGTACCATCTCGTTGCGTTTCGCATGCTAAGTGAGATTTGTAGATGCAAACAAAATTTTCTGCTCTTCATATTTCCTATTCCTTTCTTTACGGTTGGCAACTTCTTCATGGTTCTTCTAGAATTTTGAATATGTAAATCCAGTGAAAATCCTTATTTATACCAACTAATCCATTCGCTCGTTAATTGTATAAGACATGTGGACCAAAATTAATTATTAATATTTCGTTTGTAACACGAAACTGATAGTTGCTGCAACTAAATCGCCTGAATGATAATAATTAAGTATGCGCTGATGAATTATATGATAATTAAAATCTTGACAATTTGTTTTTAAGTCGTTCCGCATAATTGCACATTAAGTTGCGACATAGATTAGATAGTATAATTTAAAACACGAATTGTGTTTGTTTGTTCATAATCTAATTCTTCCCCATATTCATGTAAACTTTGAAGAAGCGAGCACAGAACAATGTCATTATCTTCCAATAAGCAATACACCTGTTCAAAGACTGTAACAGAAGGAACGTCTCTGGGCATTTTTAATTATAGAATTCTGCATGGAATTGTATTACTTAACAAGTCTCATACTGTCCGTTCCAGGAATTAGTCTGAACTGCACACGACTATTTTTATAATAGAACAAGGATCAGACACTGGTAAGCGGTTATGTCTTTCTACGACGTATTACTATAAATTCAAAATCCATCTTTCTCACTGTTAATTCCTTCCACCTCGCTTTTATTATTTCTTCTCTTTCCAGACTCAGTCTTTTCTTCAGCATCTCTTCTACCTGACTGATTTTTATAGTCTTTCCAATAATTATATTATAATGACCTGTAGAAACATTAAAATACAACTATTGATTGAATCTCGATTATTTTGACTTGTAATTGGCAGTAATTTTGGCTGTAGGATTGAGAAATATTTCGATGTAATTTTTGATCGAAGACACGTTTCCATCATTGTATTTCTTAAATATTATTTTAATTTGACAGCAGATAACAATTTCAAACAAATAAACATTAATCTTGATGGATTAATAGTCTTAATATTATGCGATAGTTTGTGAACCTCTCTGGACTTTGGATGTTTGTTAGAAATTAAAACTAAACGCAGAAACTCTTAAACGGATTTTAGTTAAATTTAGCACACTGATAGACCATATTCTGAATTACCATACCTCTTTCTCTCATACCTCTGCAGTTGGTTCTTGACTGAGGATAGTGGTCATCATTGGATTTACCGCATTTAAAGCAGATTATTTGTCTCCACCGATTACTGTTCATCGCATTTTGAACTCACTGGAACTTGGTGGCAGATGAGTCTCTAATCTGATGTGTCCATTGGATTGGTGCTTGACCTCGAGAATATTTGCCTTCAGTGTTGCCAGCGATGACAAGTCTCCCCACATTCTCGTCGCCTTTCCAAACAGCGTGTCTGGAGTAAGCATATGGTGGCTAAAAGTCTTTACTTTAAGTTACGAAACGATCGACTTGTTTATGCGTTTCACTGTATCGTCAGCTTTCGCCTCCAGTACCACATTTCGAACGCATAGATCATATATGTAGGTACAAATCAATCAAATCAAACAACAAAAAGAATATATATTTTAGTATGATTATGAAAAGAGAGAAAAAAGAATTATTCAATTAGATTGTGTTTTAGATGTGAAAAAAATGCAGGACGAAATTATACATAGTATATGTTTGCCTTCGTTAATGTTGGTGCAATAAGATGTGTAGCTTATCATGTGATTTTTACAGTTCATATGAATAATCACGTAGCGTTGTTTTTTGAATCGTGAGATACCTTTCATCTGAAGATTATTATTTCTATTTTGACAGGTTCTCTAGAAAAATAACGTTGACACTGAGTTACGCGAAAGTTATGCGTTCGGTACAATTTATCTGCCGATTGTAATGTTTTATTCCATCAACACAAACTGTCTATCAATTAAACTATAACCCTGACAGAATGTTATTTAACAAATACTGACCTTTATTCATAAGACTAACATAAGACTTACATTTTTAATTACTTTTATATTGTTTTTTTTATTATTTCATGTTAAACCTTCATCTTATGATCGCAATATACATCAGTCAAATGGAAAAAAATGATAACATGGATGTACTATCTTTATTATCTTATATTTTATAAATAAGTTACAATTTGTTACCTTCAAAATACATTTTGTACATTTTTAATCAGTAACATTAGTGCTGATATAGATAACATACTTAATATATTTATTACTTAAAAGTAAAATATGAATAAATTTTCCGAAATTCCCACAAAGAAAGATTTTTTTCATCAAAAAAACAAATAAATATATTATAATACTTATTATACCGATTTTAATGACGTTATAGCTATAATGTCAAGGAAAATTTAAGTAGTACCACAGTAATTGATAATGGATAGTTAAAGCTACTAAGGAACGTCCAAAACTTATACCTACTTTAGTAAGGTTAACACAATAGGAGAAGATAAAATAAACAAAACATTGATTAGTTTTTATTATACATACTTATGATAAAATATTTTTACATATTAATAATAATATCAGCCCTGTATTATATACTTGCCCACTGCTGAGCACGGGCCTCCTCTACTACTGAGAGGGTTTAGGCCTTAGTCCACCACGCTGGCCTAGTGCGGATTGGTAGACTTCACACACCTTCGAAATTCCTATAGAGAACTTCTCAGATGCGCAGGTTTCCTCACGATGTTTTCCTTCACCGTTAAAGCGAACGATAAATTCACAAAGAATACACACATGATTTTTAGAAAAGTCAGAGATGTGTGCCCTTGGGATTTGAACCTGCGGACATTCGTCTCGGCAGTCCGTTCCACACCCAACTAGGCTATCGCCGCTTTACATGTTACTTACTCGTAACTCGTGGTACGTCAAAAAATGGCGACTGAGCATTATTTTATTAGTCATACAAAAACTTGCCAACAGCTGATTAGTTTAGTAACTAATCGCAGCAACTTTCAGTACTCTGTATCATAATTAATGTGGAAAAACAAAATATTGGCAGCTCATTTAAAAGCATTAAATAGGTGGCGTTTGTAAAGCACCATAGTTAATTTTTATTGCATTCAAAAAGTCTACATCCTGATGGCAACTAGATGGTAAATGCCTCACTGGAGTCCATTAGCGGTGATTCAACTCATTAGAAGTGTCTTTATCTAGGTTTTTAATTTTATAACGTTTTATTTACTATACTTTATATTATTATATATGAACTTATACCCTAATTAAATAGACAAAGGGTCACCGAAGCATGCAATAATTGCAACACGTACAATCTATAGATTTTTTAGCTTAATCTCGCCTACACGGAAATGGCTTTTCTGGAACAAAAGTACTCCAAACGATAATCCTTAAATTGGATTATCCGAAAATGTATGCTAATCAATTCTAATCACGTCTACGTGACTAAAACAAGTCTTTTAATCAATTATCGAACCATCCTTCAAACTAAATATTTATCACTTTTATTAAATCTAAATAAATAAATACCGAACGCCGCGCCAAAGCCACGTCGCCGAAACCATTTAGCGCCGGTACAGTAGCAATAACTCAGCGCAGGAAATCACGTCATCGGTCTATTACAGCACGCACACCAACGTCGCGCGCACACTGATGCACGCCTCTGTTCGACACACGCGTTGTGCATTCGGGAGATCACGGTGCGATCTTACTAATATAATTTATTGTGAAGGATGATTCTTGGCAGTAACTGCTGAAACCTGTAACTAGAAATGGATGTTAGGCACTTGCCCTGGTCCTAGATAAACAAGAGACCTGTTTTTTCTCGTAATTCTAGACATAGTTAAAACATAGAAAACGTGTTACTGGAATTATAATAGCTTCGGAATGGAAATAGTGATGGCAATCTATCTCTGGATACAAAATCGCAAGCGCCTATATTATCTATTTTTCTAAAATACCTCTACAATATACATCCAAAATCCCACCTAATCCCGCTGTATATTACGTTTACAATCGCGTCACCGTGACCAGTCGCGCGGGCTACAGTGCCTAATTGTGTGAACATCTATCGGATCCATTGTTATTACTATGTATCCATTTGAAATATTAACGCCATACTTTATATGAAGCTTACGTTCGTAATTACACTGTTATATTACGTGTTGGAACGAATGTTTGTGTGTTTGTACTCATGAATGTACTTATTTTTGGGTCTAAAAGCCAGAAATATACTTAGAAATTTAATTGAAAATTAGCTGGCTTGCTAGAAAAGTTTTATTAGAGTAAGTAGAAAGATTTTTCTAGACTTAGACTATCAACTCCTATATTTTATTTAGCGGGAAAAATAACGCTAGTTTCCGATAACTTAAAAGGGTAGAGCTCAGTAGTGAAGTTCATTTTTATGAAATGGAATCGGATGCAGCATATATGTACTGATATGCAAAAATGCGGTCTGGAAATCATTCTAATGATAATTAGATATAAATTATGAAAGGGAAGTCGGTATGAATCGGGTTATATGGACTTCGCCACTGGTAGAGCTACACTACACTAACTACACCTTTTGTATACAGCAGTAAACCGGACCGTCTGAATACCACAGTCACGTAGAAAACCGGCATCACATATTGCCATTACGTTTCGTAAAGTGACGGTTTGGTTATTCATAAATGTTCATTGTTTTTTTCTCCTCTTCAGACTCTAGCATTATAATATAATATCAACCCTGTATTATATACTTGCCCACTGCTGAGCACGGGCCTCCTCTACTACTGAGAGGGATTAGGCCTTAGTCCACCACTGGACTGGATCTGGATTGGTAGACTTCACACACCTTCGAAATTCCAATTCAAAACTCTAGCATTAACAGACGTTTGATAGCAGGAGGATGAAAAAATCATGAATATGGCCGATCGACCGGAATAATACGGTCTCACAGTAAAATGGCTTGACATGGCCGCATTGCTTCATGTACATTGCTGAAACCTTTTGAATTCTCTCTTCCCAATTACGAATATACCTATGAGTTGCAAAGCATCTCTAGCACCTATATGTTGTGCCGGGTTTTTCGGAAAACTTTACCTTCACCACTGTCTATTTATTGGTATATTGTGTACATGGATATTCATTTTATAATGTATGATTATGAGCGACAGAATCCGCGTGTTTTCGTTAGTCAATTAACTAATTAAGCTCGCATACGGTGTTGATTTGAAATAACAAAGCTCATATAAATTGACGTAATATTTCTTTTTTGAAACATTATTTTTGTGGTTTTATTCCGAGCACTTATAAAGTGCAAATATGGAATATGTGGCATAGTGACTTTTATATAAGCATTCTAGAGTTTGATTCCCGCCAAGAACAATTCGACTTATTTTACAAATATTGAATATTTTAGTAAGAGGTTAACACAAAAGCAGGTCTTACATAAACTTTTAAATACAGCTTTTTATACAGGAAAAGAGCTTTCACGCAAGCAAAGCTTAGTTATCTATAATATGTAAAGCCATTTGTATTTTTACTTTCATGAAAAAGTGTTTTACTGCACCACGCGGTAAACAGTGCAGTCCAAATATAATGTTACCCAACGAGTCGTTGCACTTGTCCATGACTCCAGGAATTATGCAGGGTTAAATAGATGAGCACAGCTGACCTCGACATGCGACTTGAGGTCTCATGGCTTGGTATTACGGTTTATTTTTGTTATTTTATCTATTAAGGCGCCACGTAAACGCTGTACATTTGTTACCGATACACGCTTCTTTAAAATCTCTTTTGCATTTATATAGTAACTATCAGATTCATAATAGTTAGGCGGAATATCGAAGATACAGAAACTATCCTTATTTAATAAATTCAATCAAAAACTCCACATTATAAAACTAATTGAAAAGAATTAATATTAAACAAAATTAACAGACATTTACTAAACATGAAAATATTATTTTTTGAATACTTCTCTAAACATCTTGTAAAAAAGGAGTGCAAAAATTTATTTTAAAATCTGAAAATACGATTTCTTACATCGCAAAATCCATTAGGATCGTCCCGCGCGTAACCATGGAAACCCGCCGCGTCGTAGGCAATTAGCGTAGCGTCTACGAGCGCACTACGCCGTAGCACCTGACGAGACGACTCGCAAATAAATCTTGTATTATGGAAATTTTGATATTTGAATTTAAACATATTTTTGATGCTTGTGAGAGTTATATAACAAATATAACAGATGTAACACTACGTGCATCTTGCGGATCTTTCTCTTATTAACTTCATACGGAGACCTTTTGTACGCTGCTGAACAGTTATAGCCCACAAAATATGTAATATGTACAAATATACATACGTCCACACGCATCACGTCATTTCCCTTTAAGGGGTAGGCAGAAATGTCTTAATTTATATGTCTCCAGCTGTGATAAGTGTCATGTAATAGGAAGTGAGGCTATAAACATTATCTATTGCCAGACAAAGTAATGACGAGCTATCTACAACGAATTAGTTCGACGGACTTTAGTCTAAAGTCCTTTTTTAAAAGTAGGATTTTACGCTTCATTGGAACCACGAAGATAATCATATAAGTAAAACAGATAACATAATTTTCATAATATTATATCAGATTAAAAAATAAATACATTGATGATAAAATTATTGATGATTTCCAAGTATTGTTGACATAAGTATTCCAAAAAAAAGAAGCTATGTGTCATCCATCGAGGTGTTATATTGTATCTATATCTGTAGTGATGTAACGAATATTATATTTTTCATAGTTTCGATACGATTAGTCATTTCCAGTATGAACTCATTTTTACAAGGTGTGAGTAGATAACATAGCTCGCATATCTGATGGCCGATGGACATCGATGAGGCACGAAGGTTGAGAGGAGGAGGCTGGAGTCCACCCACGAGGTCTACTTCTTAGTCGTAACACTCTTGACAGAGTGGTATGGTCGGCATGTAGTGTTTTCCGGAGCAGATGCAATGCGCCTCACGATCTTTCGCCATATCTCTCTGTTAGAGGATATTCTGGTGCACTCATGTACGGGACGGTCCACGGCAGATTTAACTTGATCGGTCCAGCGCATAGGAGTCCGTCCTCGCGGTCGAATGCCTTCAACCTTGCCCTGGACGACAACACGTTCCACAGACTGGTCACCTCTCCTAAAATGTGTCCGAAGAAAGCGAGTACGCGGGACTGTACTAAGGCGGATAGACGCTGCTTGATGCCGAGTTCTTGAAGTATCGAGGTATTTGTTTGAAATTCAGTCCACGACACCCCAAGCATTCTTCTCCAGCACCACATTTCCAAAGCATCTATTATCATTTGTCTACCCACGAGGTAGACAAATGATAATAGTCACAGAAGGTCGCTGGATGCGGGCTGCTTCCAATATCTCTTCAATATCTTCCAAATCTTTAGGAGAGGCCCATGTTCAGCAGTAGACATCTTGCGGCTGATGATGATGATTCAGATAAATATTTTAAATTATATCACGTTTACACCTAATAACTTATCTTACACCGAGATAATATTGCATTTATATTTTAGTTATACCCCTTTGAGGATAGAATGCGACAGTGTATGTCTGCGTGTAATAGAAGTTATAATGAATAATAAATCGATATTTTAACCAATCATAAGATTAAATAGATTGCAGATGTTTTTATAGAACAGCTTTACTTTCTTTACTGTAAAAAGATTATTGTAAATTTATTCAAATATGTAAGTATTAATTTGCTGTTGAACCAAAAAAACGTGAAGCAAAGTGCAGAATACGCTTAAAAAACTTGTGATCAACAAATATAATAGTTGCAAACTTTGTTAATCTGCTGCCGCCTTCAAAGACAAATCCAGTATACTTTAGTTTCCTATATCACTTTTTTTATCATTGACAGATTTATATTCGTACGAATTTACGCATACGAATATCGAACCTCCGACCTCCATACCTGCCAACCCGACCTGGATACTTTGTTTTACCTTATGCCTTGTATTCTTTATGAATTTTATTCCTAATATACTATTTCCGTAGTTATATAAATGATCTTAAGTGTTATTTAGAAATAATAATTACTTATTTTTATAAATTGGTTTGACGTATAATAAGTGCAACTTTGTTCTCCTACGTGATAAATAAAGTATTTTTGATTTTTTTTTTAATCTTTCGAATATTTGGAATAACCTATAAAACTAAAACAACACATAAACGCAACTTTATCGATTCTAACAGCACATTCGTTAAAACAACTGTTAGTTTCATAATTCTAATTGAACCTTAACGTCCTCTGAGTGATGCAACAAGTAACCGTCTGCGCTACGCGTTATATAGTAATCCCTTCCACACATCAAATTAAACGCAAACACATAACAATTTACAACACGGTAGCAAGTTACAAGGGCCTATTCCTTCGTACGCTAATTGGGATGCCGCGTTGAAACACGGTGAAACGCTAAAGAATTTAAAACGCATTGTAAAGACACCGAAAACAATAAAACATTAAATAGTTAAGAAGCCGTTTCCTAAATGCATAACGTAAATCGTCGACTGTCGCACTATGTTAAAGTGATGCGATGCTATGCTATTATACAATAAGTTAATGTGTATTAAATAAACAAAAAAATCTTATTCATTGTCATTATTTTTATACTTGCAGGGCAAAATTACCCAAGTGCTCGTGATGGTAAGTGGAGTGGAGTTCAATGTCGACTGACGAGTGATGATTACTCCTCGATAGTCGACACAAATATGCCGGCCTGTTATATATACACAAGCTGATCCCGGAACGCAACAACTTACGTATGCCACTATGGTGGGTTTTCAAACCTTGTGTACAGCGGTCGCTATCCGGGTGGACAGAAAATATATCCTACCACCAGCAAAATAAGGCACCTAATATTATTATTTTAGTAAAAAGAACATGTAATCATAAAATTATGTTCTACTTAATAATTTTATCAAAAGGATCTAAGTATAAATATTTATCAACGAAAACAAGGCTTCAAGATTAGTTTGAGCAAGGAAAACTAACTCCAAATGTCAGCAACTGTTCTAAAATAAACACTGAGCTTGTCTTGTAACTTTGAATGGGATTACCGACGAGAGTCACCAGGGAAATGTTTCACAGTGTCAGTACATTTTAATCGTTAAATAACATGTGAAACGGGTAATTTAAAAAGTACTGAGTTACTACACATTCATGTGATAATGTGACTTTTTTATTTACGTTTATAAAATTTTAAATACCAAAAACAGGTCACGACAACATGAAAGGAGCTTCAAACATATAATCTAAGGATGATGAGTTATATAATAGAAAAAAAATATTTTGTACATTTATTAGACAACATAGTCATAATTTCATCAAAATTATATCATTATGTCCTATTTTATATTTAAGTTTATTTCTTAGATCTAATGATAGCCTTTAAGGGATATGAAACAGAGGTTGTAACTTTAGATTTCCGAGCCTGGAAAATAGTATTGGTGTTTGTAATTTATCCATAGTGTGTGCTGTTAGCTTTACTGCGAAAAAACGCATATAGAATCCCAGAAACTTGTGTGCCCTAGTCACTCCAGTATCAAAATTAAGGCTCGACTTAAAAAATATCGCTTTTAAAGCATAGCATCGCATCGCTCCAGTAGGACATATCCTCAAATGATTTTGTCACTATTATAATATAACAGTTCTAAGAAAGCGAAGTAAACAGCGAGTTAACGGACAAATAAAAACGCGCCGTAAAATATAACTTATACACGGTTAATAGCTCAGTCAATACCGCGCTATGCAGACTCTACAGCGTGTTTAAAAATAATCATATGAATTTATCGCTTTTGTTCTTTTCAGATGTAGGTGTGTATACGCTTTAGCCGAATAAATGATCATAAATTAAATGCCGTCTTCATTATCTGTTTAATATGATAACTGTGAAATTAAATGTAATTCATAATATGATTTACTATATTTAATTTATATTCATAGTGGTGTTCAGAGAATAGTCGTGGTCATATGCCGCTTTGCCCTAAAGCGTAATGGACCCTTATAATAATAACATCAGCTCTGTATAATATACTCTCCCAATACTGGACACAGGCCTCCTCTAGTACTGAGAGGAATTAGGTCTTAGTCCACCACGCTGGCTTGGTAGACTTCATACACCCTCAAAATTCCTATAGAAAATTACACAGATATGCAGGTTTCTAAACAATGTTTGCCTTCACCGTTAAAGTAAGCTAGAATTCACATATATTTTTAAGAAAATCAGATATGTGTGCCCTTGGATTTTGAACCTGCGTACATTCGTCTCAGCAATCCGTTCCACATCCAACTAGGCTATCGCCGTTTGGATCCCTTGGATTCCTTGCTACTGTCAAAATGTACTGCCTTTTTTGGTGAATGTCGCATACTACCAGACGGATGTTGTATCGCACACGAAACAAATTTACCCAAATATAAAAGCTATCATTAAACTCAACAACATAATCAGAGACAGCATCTTTTCAGGAATGAGAAAGATAAGTGTCAGCATTCATATTAAAAGAATGAATTATAACAGTAAATCTACTACTTACCTAAACAGAATAAATTACGCTGATCAGCAAAAAAATTTGCCTTCACATGCGATAAAAAACGTTATATAAAACAATATTATGATAAAAAAAAAACATAAATTACACGGGCTTTATTGGTATTCGGTTCAAATCAAGTTTAAAATACATACCATACATAGTATCATGCCTCTATCCCATTGAGATAGGCAGAGACTATGGATTGCCACTTTGTACGATTCTGGCATACTTCTCTCGCTTCCTCCACCTTCATCAACCTTCATCAAATCAAGTTTAAATACCTTTAAAATACATTTAGTTATTCTAAACTTGTATAATTTGTGTTTCGGCATATCTTCGGAATTATCCTTATTTATTAAACTATGAATACAGACATTTGTTTATTATTATTCATTCCAATGTACTAACAACAACAGATTAACGTGATTTATGAAATACCACCTTCTTAATCTAGTGGATGTTAACATTAGCTGTGGACTGATAGGTCCTGGGTTGATTCTAGACCGTGACATCTTTGTGTGAGTTATTTTAGCATAATTTGGCTAGGATTAAAACTCCTAAAAGCAGTTTCAGACCCGGACGTAAAAACTCAACCAAATCAAAGCAATATCCATGACAATGTATTTAACCGACTACATTAGGGTGACAAAAGGAAAATCAGAAAAAATATTAGATTTTGCTGGCAGGATATATTTAATATCCGTCCGAACAGCGACTACCGTACACAAGATGTTAAAACCCACCATAGTGGCCCACGTAAGTGTGCCACGTTTCGGGATCAGCCTGTGTATATACGGTACCAACAGGCCGGCATAATTGTGTCTCCTGTCGAGGGGTAATCATCTGTCATCAGTCGATATTCTATTGGACTCCACCTCACTTACCATAAGGTACAGTGGGGTTACTTATGAAAAATATCCCCGTATGAACAATACTTAATGATATGGCCATTTTAATTCCAGAAAAAGAAAGGCCATGCCAGCAAGACCACAACTTAAGGCTATATATTTACAAAATACTTCTGCCTACACCCTGTAGAGCAGTATAATAAAACAAGTTCATTAAACGTCGGCCATTTATCGTAGCTTCGGAGTCGTATCAACACATAAAAGGCCTTACGACTCAATATGAATAGCATAGTATGTCGATGTAATCGGTAAATTGGGGAGATATTGACAATTGATATAAAAATATTGGCTAGGTTTTATGTTTTGATCCTAAAAGGTATCAATAAAATCATAATACTAAGATCTTTATAATACGAAATATTTCGCCAATACAAAGCCGGTAGTTGATTGCGAGGAATTTAAATGTTGTGGAATATATAATACACAGTTTGGCCAATATATATGCCAATGATTGTCGCCAACACACGAGGGCCAATGTGTAAAAGACGGATTTGAATCACTTTTGTATGAAATGAAATGAAGTGATATAATTTATTTGATCGTGTAACATTTTATACATTTAGATTTTCTGTGAGTATAGTAGTAGCAGTAGTGGTAGCAGACACGGACTTTGCTGATAGCATACTTGTGTTTATCTAGATATTGACACAAGGTGTAAAACCCGCCATAATTGCACACGTAACTGTGTCGCGTTTCGATATACCTATGTAGGTATCACTGGCGAAAGGTCCATATAACCATATTCTTGCCGTCTTCCCTTTATGTGGTATTTGTGTAGAATCTAATTATCATAAGAATGATTTACAGATCGCATTCATGCAGTACCTATATGTTGTGTGGGGTTCTCTTTCGAAAAATTACATCCTTCACCACTGGTAGGTATATCCGGTTCCAAAATTAATTATGTCGACTGCCGAAGATAAATCATATCAGTCGACACTGTATCCCCACTCTACTTACGATAAGGTTGTAGTCACAATGACGTAAATGTAAAAAGAATGTCATCATGAATTGTCATCACAAAAAACCGGTTCGGGTTGCCATTCGGTTTTTAAATAAATAATGATTATATAGATAAACCAAACAATCATATTTTCAGTACATTTCATATAATCATGACGTTTATTTTATATGATTATGTTGGATCTATAAACATGGATAATAATTGATGGATAGAGGTCCGCAGATTACCTAGATGTTGACAAGAATTGGCGAAATTGTGTATAGTCCATTGAAAAGTTACATTTGGGGTTGCGTTTTTTAGAGGACGCAATTTTATTTTTTTGAAGTGTAGGGGGTCAGTCTAAAGCTAAAACCAAGTTTGTGGGGTCGCCACCCTTGTCCCACGGCCGCCATCTTGAAAATAAGGGTTGAAATGGTTTTACGATGTATCTCTTAAACTATTTATCTGACAAAAAATGTATAAACATTTTTGTTGCAAATTAAATTCTCTACAACTTTGGTCTTGTAACTTTTGTCGTAGAACTATAAATAAAAAGTTATAAGCGAAAATGTTAAGAAATTCAATTTTAAGCAATGTCCATTGCAACGTCATCAGAACGTGTGTTTATAAGGTTCATAATACTTTTTTGTACTCTCATTAATACCCAAATACCCAAGGGACTATTAGGGAACAAAAGAACATCTGCCTGCTATTATTATTATAATTTCTAACCTCTCTTATTGTAAGAATAGCTGATAATATCTAGGAACCTAAATTCCACTATATGGTTACATATTTGTTTTTTATTTAAAATTTATGGTGTAATAAAGATTTTAAATAAATAAATTATAAATAAACTTCTTCCTAATTTACTATTTTTCTTTAAGTTTCTTTGGAATTCTGTTAATTGGTACAGATTGATACAGATCACAGAACATGTTAAATTCTTATTTTTCTTCGAGCCTTTACACCCATTCGCCAGTGTGTTTTACGAGGCATATATTTTCAAACATATTGTAAAACGATTTAACATAGTTTTAACAACTACCACCCTCTTAACTTTAACCTTCTTTGTGGGCGTAATTCAGGCAAAAGCGGATAAAAAAACCCACGCAGTGTGTCGTTTCTTTAAGGACCTAATCCAAGGAGTATAAGTCAAAGAAATCCAAACGATATATCGCCCAATGTGAGATCAGAACTCAAAACCACCGGTCAACATCACACAACTCAGATATCAAAACTACCAAACTGATGGATATAAACTCCACATTCCTCGCCATTCGGCATATCGCTGTGATTTAAAACACAATAAAACACTCCGTTTTTATAAATAATGTGGAACAATTAAAGAATCCATTTAGTTAATCGCTCACACATAAAAACTCTATAAAGGCCAACGAGATGTCTATATTGAGTGTTTTTTTGTCCGTCCGTATTAAAAACGAGGTATGTTAAGGCGAGGGATGCTGTTGTCTGATTTTATTTTGTTTAAAATCTGCCGATGATTTAAATTTTCGTGACAGTCCATGATTTATATATAAAAAAAAACCAAAACTCACACCTAAAGCTTAGATCCAACTGATATTCAAAATTAATAAACGATCTTAATCGATATCTCCGGATCGCAAAAATTGATCAATCGTAGTAAAGTTTGATCGCAGTTTTTTTATACGAGCACGAAAAAGTGACGTCACTGCACCTGATGGTAAGTGTAGTGGATTCCAATAGAATGTCGACTGATGAGAGATGATTACCCCACGCAGTCGACACAATTATGCCGGCCTGTTGGAATCGGTAGAGTTCTCGCATCTCATGTTGATTTATTTATTTTCGAATTGTATGGGGTAATTATTTATTAAATTTTACCGGAAAGGTAATGAAAGACTGAGAAATATTTAACTAGAGCATAGATAGACTAACTTAACTTATGAGGTAGTACCATAATTAACTTAAAATGGATCGATCTGGAAATCTTTGGGGAGAACCATGTTCAGCAGTGGACATTCTGCGGCTGATGATGATGAAACACCTGTACGATAGTCCGCCATTTCTTCTCAACCGATGTTAACGGACAGACAAAGGACATTATAACTACGCATATAAAATAATACAATACTGCGCAATTGGCCGAGGTTCGTATATACATTTATCCAGTTTAAAGAGCCGCAAACCAAAAAATAAATAACAATAAATATAATAATATCAGCCCTGTATTACATACTGTCCTACTGTTGGACACGGGACTCCTCTATTAATGAGAGGGTTTAGGCCTTTGTAGACGTTGGCCTAGTATGGATTTTTAGGAAAGTCAGGTGTGTGTATGCCCTTGGGTTTTGAATCTGCGGACGGCGCGGCAGTCCGTTCCACGTCCAACTAGGCTATCGCCGCTTGCTATAAATTAAAAAATAAATAATAATAATTAATTAACTGACCTCAAACAAACCACGACGCCTTAACATCCTCCTTTAAACACGGCATTAATCATTGCTCAAAAAGTGTATAATAAAATTCATTTAAACGTTGCTATAGGGTGAATAGGCCGTCGCATGAAGGAACGCAGGTAGCTATCGAATTTGTCCCGCAGTGACGCGGGTCGGGGTCCTGCGGACGAGTTAAAAACCCTTAGGTTAATTAACTTTTAACTGCTTGATGTGAGCTCGGTTCGATAATTTGTATGGAGTTTTCAGCGGTGTTATTGAGTATGAGTTGAATTGTATTGCTCGTAACGCCGCTTGCATGAATTAGTCATATTTTTTGATGAAAACGCAACCTATTTGAAAATTCGGGGCTTTATATATATGGGGGTTATTAAAATCCCTTTAGAAGCTAGCACGTGATTAGCTGAGAACATATCAACATTTTAACACTTATATTACGGTCATCTACTGTTAATTACATAGTCTTTCGTTCATAACGCGGTCCTATAGTTAACATCGCCCTATTTATACTATACTTAGGTATAAGCCATTCAGTTTGTGCCGCCCCGCATGCCCCGCGTCCAGGTGCCAATTCGTTATTAACAGGGCGACACCAAAAAAAAATTCTTCAAGTGAGACAAGATAAGATGTCAAGCAAATTTTTTTTAGAAAGTTTGTCTTAGTCTAAATATTCCGCCCCGGACGAATAAAGCGGACATACCGTTCGACATAATTGTAAAATTACAACCGAGCTCCATAAATAAACATTTTTAAAAAAATGTATTAACTGCCCACACTGTCTCCCTTAAAAAGGTTTAATTAAATTCAGATAAAATTAAGTATAGTAAAAGCCATTGAAATACTAGGTTAGTGTTCCAATGACACAGTATACCCTCTATTATGAATAATACAAATCGAAACAACAATACAGAACCACACTGGCCCTAACTCAAGTAACCACTCAATCATGTTTTATAGGTTGAAATAAAAGTGAATGCATTTGGGCGGCGAGCGGCGAGGTGCAGGGGGGAGCGGCGGCGCGCGGGCGGAGACGGCGACATAAACTGTAATTAGCGGGGTAATGCAAGTTTTATTAACGCGTTCGTTTTAACTACTATAGCTCTTGATATCGTACAATGCACACAATGCAAGGTAATATTTGTAAAAGCTTCCGCGCGCGACTGCGCCTGCGTGAGTCCAATAATTTCTGAATAAGGCCTAAGTCTTTCTGTTTTAGTATCAGACCCTGCTATCAACACCGGTGGAAACCTGCGAATGGAATACTGGAATCCCCCAGCTTAGCGACTGCAGGGGCCTGGAGTAAAGTTGAGAGAGGATATGTGAGGAAGGAAGTGTGGGGGAAGAACAAGGAACCCTCTTAAGATGGGAGGAGGGGAGAAGGCCAAGAAATGTTCCCGAACCTTCATAGGCCTCAATGTAATTTGGCAACCATGAGGTATATACACTTAACTGTGTGCCTAGGGCCGCGACAAATGTCCCCCCATGCATGGGCGTGCATTCTGAGTGGAAACCGGACGCACGAGAATTTCTTCGGGAGGGAGAAGACCCATATTAATTCAGGTGATAACCGTGCCAAATATAAAAACATATTTGAGCACAAGCCGGCAAATGAACAAATGAGTCTCTGGTCAAGAATTTTCCAATGCTCACAAACACATACGGACTTTATTCCGGTAAAAATATTTTCACGCGAAACCACGAGTAAAATATAATTAAAAATAAATACATCGAATCCATTCTCAACCCGGGAACTCTGGCTATATGGCGACTTAAACTTAGCAATCGAGGGTGAGCTAAATTAATTTCGGTATAAAGGCCCGATATATCAAAGTGAAGGGCAAAGGTTGCTCCTTCCCCCACGCCATATAAATAACGGATAAAATAAGCATTTGAAGCGATAAATATAACATTTAATTTAAGAATATGGAAAAGCAATTAGGCCGACATTATTACAATAAGCGAAGGGCAGAATGTATTTTATATGAAATATTTGAATGCATACCTATTTATATTTGGTTAATGAGTCAATGAGCATGACTGCCACGCTGGGACTATGTGCAAGTCCATAGCTGGTTGGTAGCCGTGAGCTGCTACATATCTCGATTTTTAGTGATACCCTGGTCTTACTAGCCATTAGCAAGCAGTCTTGTCGAGGTATTGAAGTGCCTCTCCCAGTCAAACGTCGCGCTCGGTATTTTAGAAGCTATCTACTCAAAATTTATAAAACTTAGAAAAAAAAATTAACTTCTTATCTTTACGATATGTTATCTTCAATTTAGTAGTTTTTTATAATCAGAATATTATTATCATTAATTTCACAATAAATTGATTCCATCTCCTCCTAAAGTACACGTAATTTTATTTTTCAACCAACATTATTAAATAGACAATATAATAACTATTACTTTGTTAGTTCAAAATTTTCAAAAAGACCATAAATTGATTTTTTAAATAAATTATTCGTAAATATTCGCATATTCCCACCGCAACTCGTGCGCCGAAAATGTATTGAAAGAATTCTCAAGGCCGTTTGGTTTGGTGGAGGGTCTTAAGTTTAAAAAGTTAACTTTAAAGTTTAGTTATCACATTTCTCGTGGTGATAGTATTATTTTTACTATTGCTAAACTAGACGCGACTGTGAGAATATGTAGCGATCACTGCGCTTAAGCGAGGTTGAGATTGAAAATTTGCACAAGTTAACTTCTGGAAGCATTTTTTAACGTGTAAACAATCGTGGTAGGCTGACTTCTGAACATTAAAATAATTGCAGGACTTGCGGCAATTTGCATGAGTATGGAACTAAAATATTGCCGCTAATGTAAACGTATTGGGAAGTATATCGCTGTAAGAACTTTGTAGTCTAAACTCCGTATACCCGTTCTACACGAAGTATCCGATGGGCGGGTCCTTCCTCAATGTCCATTGTATTTCATATATCACTAGTATTATGCAAAATGAACATAATGATAAATAATCATGTGATTAATCTATTATCATTGGTGTTTTTCCTTTAATACTATCTATCTTATTTATTGATTGATTAAATTATCAGTTTTTTTATCGAAGAAGAACTTGAATAATCACATCTATCTTTTTTATAAAACTATGTCTATACTTAAATAAAAATGATACCTTATATTTAAGAAATTACTGAAAGTAGTTGCTAGTGATAACGAACAGGGGGCTAGTATTCAACAAGATCGCCAATTTTCTTTAAGATATTATAACGTAGTAGAAATAGTTGTAGTTGTCATGTTATCTGTTTAAACTTGGATAATTTTGTTAGATGTAAGTATTTTGACCAAGTGCTATAAACTTTCATTAAATTTATAAATAAATGAAAGTATTTAAAAAATACATGAAATAAACAATCAATTCTGCAATTTCAAATGATAAGTTACTTTTTGGCGCTAACAGCTGATATCTCATATCAAATCGACAATTCACTCACTTCTAAATGCCTCTGTAGTACATAATTAATAAAATTTATTAGGGGACTTGTGTATGCTTAGAGTATAAGTAATAAATTCCATAAATACGATAAATATTTTATTATCGGGCACTTATTTTTAACAATCCACATAAGTGCAATCATATGGTCTATATTGTAGAATTTTTAACGCTTACTAGACACTGCCAAGTAAAGGGTGTCCATTACTGGTCCTATAAATGTCGATTATAGATTACTAGAGAAAATATTATATTTAACCTGTTTTTTTATTAATGTTTAAACAACATTGTCCTAAGATAATGGTATATTTTACTATTTAAGATGACCAAATTTACTCTAAATATATTTTGTAGGTTTATTGAAACAAAAAATATTACCTTACATTTTCGAAGACTAGCATCGTTACGATATAACTCTGAACAAACAAAGCCGGCGAAAACGATTCAATCCCTAAATGTTAACCCGACCGTTTTAAAAAGCCACTCAATTGAAAGGAAATCGTCTATAAAGGCGACATTTGAAGTTATCCGGTTGCGCGAACCAGGTGGGACGGAATAAAAATAGACTTAAAATCAATACAATACTTGGTGAGATAGCGGTAGGGGTGCGAGTTTATTTAAATGCTTATCGATATCGATTAATAGAATTGAGGGATGAGATAGTTAATTAACCTTAAAACTGGAATCATTAAATGCAAAAGCTCCTAATATTGCACTTCAAAACATAAAATATTTATAATTAGGTGTTGCTCGTTGCTTCGCTCGCTTTAAACACCTTTTCAGCCACAAATATCCCTAAATTACTGTAGGGTCCATGATGTCGGTTATATGACGCCAGCACCATCAACTTACCTAGTTAATAATCCATTTATTACGTAAGAAAACGAATTATTGGGATAAAAATAGCCGATATGTTTAATCCAGGACATGGTCATCTAGGTTTCAAGTTACATTTAAATCCGCTCGGATGTTACTACGTTTATTTCTAACAAATATACATAACATTTAATAAACTTTAATAAAAAAAAATAGATAAAATTAATTATTTATTACCAAGCTTCACCTAAAAGGTCTACGCTCTATAGTCAAACCTAAGCAAAGAAAGGTGTAAGAGCACATTACATGAGTGGATGCTTTGTTACGACCGTCAGATACCAATAACTATGTTCATAGTAACAAAATTTCCTTATAATTGATACAAGTCTGTTTGATGAATTCTACATTTAGTAGCATGAGGTTACTTCCCAGTGTTTCATTTTGTGCATTATTTTATATGTTACATAAAATAATACACAAAAAATATATTCTTCTGTGAAATCCGCATTGAAATTGATTGAAAAATAAAGCAGTTATCCGTGTTTGAAATATTGTGGTAGTCAAAGTGGAGGCGTAGTTATCACACTATCTCTTTCTCAAGCATGCAGCATTATGAACAGTGACACTCAATGACATCACCGTTTGATATTTATGTTACTTGGCAGACTTCCACTATATTTTGGATGACATACATTTTAATAAAGTTTTAAAAGAAGAGTGCTCCACTTCCCAATTACGCCGTTATGATGACAATTTTGCTTTCAGTAACTTGGATCTTTTTTATTACTTTTTTTGTCACGTTAAGCGTGATACATAAATTTTTATCCCGAAAAGAATGCACTATTCTGGTTTTGATGTATAAATAATTAAATGCCCTTAGATACACTTACGGCATATTACAACATAACTTCCTACCACAATTTACCAGTAGTTTGCTCTGTCTGATATGCAGGTAACCTAAAAATAATTCTAAATATCGATAGGCTACCAGGCACATCCCTACCAATCCCGTTAGCTTGTCAGCTCACTTTAAGTAATCGTCCGTTATCCGCATCGATTCAGAACCGCCACTGTCCATTCTCGAACACCACTGCGACAATACCTATTAGGTCGCTAACCATTGCTGGTTTTACAAGAGATAATATTTCGAACTTACACAAAACAAGCAATGTGTGTTAATTTATTGTAATTGTCGGGTAGTGTGTCGGTGATTCTCGTGTCATTTGTAGGAGTAATGAGGTGTGTTGTAATCGGATTTTCAATGTTTTATTTTCTATTCTACAAGGGCGGGTCTAAACGATCATTCACGCCTCTAAACGACTAATAGATTGAAATGGAAAACATTTAAATTTGGAACTATATAAATCCCTATGCCTCCATATGAAGTTCTCTCTGCGTAGATCTTGCTACTTTGTATATTTCTACTAAGCAGTATTGGGCATGTACCATTGTGTTACAGTTTGAAGTACAATTTTGCCAGTGAATTTACAGCACAGTGTAAGACAACCGATGTCATAGTCATAAGTATCAAGAAAAAGGTATTGCATAAAGTATACTTACTACAAAACACTGTTTAGGAAATAGGAACGCATTGTATTTGACATAACATACCAAAATAAAATGTCATATAGCTAATCTGAGGTCTCTATAGGAATTTTGAGAGTGTGTAGTCTACCAATCCGAATTAGGCCAGCGTGGTGGACTAAGGCCTAATCCCTCTCAGTACTAGAGGCCCGTGTGCAGTGGGACAGTTTATAAAACAGGGTTGATATTATCATAAAGCCCTTTTATTACGAAAAAAACATTAATCGAATTAACGCGATCAATAAACCACCAAACATCCTCCAAATCAAAAACAATAAAGGCCCAATTAACGTAACAAAAAATCACGAAAACTTCCCAAAAACGGGGCAAACTCAATTGTCTGCCGTTTGAACGGTAAACGGACAAAGGAAAATAAAAAGGGGTTTAAAAATACGCCCCGACCAATTAATTAGGGACAATTAGCCTCCCTCTTGGCATGAACAAAAGGTGGAAAAATTCTAGCCTTTAATTAAAAGGCAGAGATAAAGGCTTGGCTTAGATCAACCCTCTTTTGTTGAGAAATCATTTGAGAGAGCGGTGTTTTGTTATGTCTCATATTGTTTGTGTTTTATTAAGGCTGTTGTTATTGACAGTTGGTGCATTGATTGTTCGGATTAGTGAGGTTCGATGTGCAATTGAAAGATTAGTCGTAATTTTATTGCTGATAGTTGATGTTTAAAGTCGAATGGGTATTTGAACAGTTGCGTTATAAGAGAATATTATTACGTGCAAGGCTAAGACGGCTACTGGACCTGATGGTAAGTGGAGTGGAGTCTAATAGAATATTGACTGGTGAGATGATTACCTCTCGACAGTCGACATACTTATGCCGGCCTGTTGGAACCGGATAAACATAGACTGATCCCGGAACGCGTCACTTATGTGGGCCAATAATAATAATAATATCAGGCCTGTAATTGTATACTTGCCCACTGCTGAGCACGGGCCTCCTCTACTACTGAGAGGGATTAGGCCTTAGTCCACCACGCTGCCCTAGTGCGGGTTGGTAGACTTCACACACGTTCGAAATTCGTATAGAGAACGTCTCAGATGTGCAGGTTTCCTCCCGATGTTTTCCTTCACCGTTAAAGCGAACGATAAATTCACAAAGAACAGAGGTATGTGCCTTGGGATTTGAACTGCGGACATTCGTCTTGGCAGTCCGTTCCACACCCAGCTAGGCTATCGCCGCTTTTCAATTCGATGTGGGCCAATATGTCGAATGTTAATACCTTGGGTACAATGATGACTATCCGGGCGGATACAAAATATATTTTACCACCAGTATGAATAATGCTTGCATTTTTACATTTCAAAAGCTTTTTTATTGGTTAAACTGCAACCAATTTAGGCATGAGTTATTTTATAACCGATATCACTGTATTTTGTTAAAATTTTATTTTAAAGACGTAACTTTGAAATGTGCGTGTAAAAATATTACATATTCCATAAGAATTATGAGTATTTCATTATTCATGAATTTCAAAGTATTTTTTGATATTCCACTGCGCTCGCCATCCTGAGACATAGGTCTTATGACCAAAATTTACACTGACTACAACGTCCTTCAAACCGGTACACAACAGTGACTACACACTGCTTCTTGTCGGCTGAAATAGACATTGCGGTATTACTTCCCCAGGCGGACTCTCACATATAAGAGATCTACCACCGGTAAAGTGTGTACGGCCCTTAAAATATAATAATCTGAAAAACTAACGAGAGCATCACTATTCTATTAATATTACAAACAAATCATGTTCGTCAAAGCAGTGTCAGGCTAATTAAATGCTTTCAGGCGCTGATTACACGACATGTTATCAGCACACACACCTTATCACTTTAATCCGATACATAACGGCGAAAAAAACACACATATTAACTTGTTAGCAACTAATCGAAGATTGATTGGGGACGAGCATTCTACATTAAGACCACGTGTAAGTGACAAGTGTTACGCGCGTCACCATGTGAACACTCCGATTAAAATGCATACAAAATATGTATAGTCTAAGCGAAACGTTCGCTTCGCTGACGTTACTTTGTACACTCATGTACAATACACCTTTTCGTAATTAAAATCAATTTTAATAAGTGTTTTTCTTTATTTAGTAACTATTTTTATTTTTTACAAATACATATCGGCATTCTCACCCAGTCAACCTTAGGACGGTGCCGAGATCAGGTGGGTAGTTGCATCAAGGTAACGTGATATTCAAAGATACTTACATCAAAGTAAATAAGGTACTTAATTAATAATAAATACGTATACAAACATAAAACAAGTAATATTATAAATATCTAAAGGCATAATATAAAAAAAATCATTTATATCAAAAATGAAAATCTAGATTTTCATTGTTGCGTCTAGGAACAAAATTTTCATTCGTCTGCAAAATAACACATTAATCGTAGCCAGTCTCTTCTCGTCGATGCATTAATAACGGGTTCTCCAAAATTTGTCGCTACATCTGCATTTGCATTCATTTTGTGCGTCTTCGAATTAAGAAAGCTAGTAGCAAAGTTTCCTTGATGGATTAATTATCTTTCTGACTATACAAAATGCGTTGAGAGCCCACAAAGTATTCGCTGCGCCTTCGTTCTGCAAAGAAATCGCTCTCAATCCGCCAGTATGATAGGTATCTCAATGGTAAAGTGAAAATCTTGACAGAAGACATGACGCATTTCCAAATACAAAAAATTTAAAGGCAATTAAAAAAAACGATGACAGCGTATATTATTTCGTGCCAGAAAACCTTGAATCTGATAATCTTTACTATATTAAGTTCAAAAATCTAGGAATGGAATTAATTCTACGGAAATAATTACCATAAAAAATATATGTACTTAATGGAGACGCACATAACTTTTTTTTAAATATCATTTCACGTCTATACTTTTTAACAATTCACAATTTATTTATGAAAAAAGTACTTGTTTATTTAATATCTTCGGAGTTCGTCTAAAAATTTAATGTTCTTAGTTCATTGCATTTATCATAGGCATCTTCATGTAAAATACTAAATTGGTAGACTAAATCGGAATTTAGTAATATTGATGCTAACCGCCTTAGAAAAAGTACGACCACATTCGCGAACATTCGGCCCAGAGACACTCCTATCACCAACCAATCCCCGCTAATCGGCTGTACTTAATCAAACATCATACGTATCCATTAAATAAGTAGCTATCGAGTGCCGTACTTGTATTGATAATTTTTACACTGATAACAAATTCGACAGTGATACACCAGCCACCATAATGTGCGCGTGTAGGCAAAGAAAATCCTTCCTGATCGAGGATATCCTGCAGGATGTTAAGAAGAAACCGTACAAGAACTTAAGCCAGGAGCCGACGAAACCACTGACGTGTACTACTGAGGTCAAAGAGCATAGAGACGATGATAAAGATAACACGACAAAGTTTAATGTAATATGCGAAGTACAAAATGAAATGGATTTCACGAAAATCAATCTGGAACAGAGAAGGAACACGTACCCGCTGCAACCCACACCGATCAAGGCCAACCTACCATGGACGTACAGAGGGAAAGATCCAGTGTACCAGATCAGTTATTACAGCGAGCCGATGCTAAACAGTAATCAGATACTAAGAAACCAGTTGATAGCGAATAGATACGTAACGCATCCGTACACGCTGCGGCAGACGTTCGGATTTGATAGAGGTAAGAATTTTATTATATTTTTGATGAGAATTTAGATGTAAGAATCTAATATAGAAATGTTTAGCTATTGCCGCTTCTAGTTGAGCTGCAATAGCCTCGAAGGGATAAGGATTGCAGCGACAGTCTTCAGGTTTGCTTCACTGAAACCTACCTTTAACCCTTTGGTGGTTACAAATATATTTATTCTCAAGTACCTAACGAGTTTTTTAACAATGAAGATAAAACGAATTAGGTCTCTGGACTGTCTTTCTTATCTCTCCCCTCTTCCTATAAAGAAATTTAGGCATTAGGATAGCGTAGTGGGTATAAGGTCTGATCCCTCTCAATTATAGAGAATACAGCAATAGGTCAATGTTTATACACGATGTACATTTTTTATTTGGATCTTAAATTGTGTTAAGCTTTTTTCCACCCTAAATTAAGCAATAAACGAGCAAGATCTTATAGGTGATCACCACTTCCAAGAAGATTGTGGTAGTGTTGTGGATGAATAGTAAATAGTAAAACAAAGAAATGAAGATTAATGATGATAGGTTTTAGGCCGCCGGCAATTTTATCTACCTATGACTAAATTATTTTCACAGGTTTGCTTGTGAAGAATATTTCTTAAAAATACATTGGAATTAAACTTTATTGGCGTACTTGCTAATTAGTTAAGTTAATTCCGTAATGGTTTAAAAATTTATAAAATATTCGAACGCGTTTTCTTCTAAGAAATATTCAAACGTCTTCACAATTTTGTTATATTATTACTGGGATAGGATTTACTCTGGATATATTGCAGCAATAATTCTTTGCTAAGCCTATAAGACTGGTTGAGCAAGGTATTTGAAACCCCGTGTCATGTTTGTGATCCTCAAATATTTCCTTCAAATCTGAGCGTTGTTGGGCTGGAAGTGCCTCATAAGTCATAGGTGATATCCACTATACTTTAATGAATGTGTGGTGGTCAGGGGAATAAATGTCGCAAACTGGCCATGTACTCTATATTTCACATTTTTAATATAGGTACTCAACATGTCGCATGGAACATTAGTCTACTTCTAGTGACATTCTTACACTTTGTAAGAGAAGCGAGCGTCATTTACGCCTCATTAACAGCTGTTTTCAATAAAAAATCCCAATCTCAATCTTTAATCCGATTCCAAGATTGAACCAATCAAAATAACTCATTTGTAAGCATGTCAAAAATACTTTGTTCTGATTGGTCCATTTTTGAAATAGATCGAAATCGGTTGCGACCGTTTGTTGAAAATGGCGGTTAGACGGGAAAAATAAACCGTAATTTTGGAAAACAATAATTGTTATTTATGAATGATTTTGGGCACAACGTTAGCATACGTAGAGACAAGTATGTGGTTTCATCTAACGTTATATCAAAAAGACCCTGTATAAAGTCTCTTCTGAAGAGATTGTTTGTTTGAACGTGGTTACCGCTCAAATTACTCTTCCAATTATGATTTTATTGCTAGCAGGGAGCTATATTATACCCGACTGTTATACTAAGCCGTTATTTATGCCACGAACGAACTGTAACACCAGTGAAGTCACAAGGAAACACTTTTAAAAAATAAACACAAAATCTGTTTAAGGAAATCAATAAACAAAGTGACATAACGACAATAATAACAAATTAGTATCGACGTCAGCACCTAAATAAAGTTTTTAAGTCGATTATTGTAATCTTAGATAATGATTATTGTTCACAATACCATTTAATCGAACATAGTTATACAATTTGGTGATTATATTGCAACAACCTCATTTGTTATTTGTATGACATATTAGATTCCACAAGGTATTATCAAGGTATTATAGTATTATATTCCACAAGATATATCCTAAGATTAATACAAGAAAACCTATAAATATTATGAAATGTAAGGAAAATGAACAATAATTATTGTTACTTTGAATATAAGAAAGAATTTCCGGAATTATTAATCCATTTCTATTTATAGAATGATAATGTGAATTCCCGTGTGATAGTGTTTTATATTTATAGCGTTAGACTGACATTTAGATATTAAATTATGAAACATCAAGGGCCTTTACCAAGACTTTTCCATAATCGTTTATATATCATAGCCATAAGATTGCTGGGATATGTAAGTCTTATACACATTTTTGTTTCTATAAGCGTAAACTATGGTAAAAAATGTCTTGACAACGGCCACAGATATTGCGTCTACTATTTAAGAACGTTCTCAGTAGCACGGCGAGTTAGTGAGAGCTCGTGCTTCTTTACGCGTTCGAATCAAAAATAAGATCCATAGAACAAGTTAGAATAGAAGATACCTAACTAGTAAAGAGAGAACTATCGCATTGTAATACGTATGAATTAGGCATTAATGTATAAATATTCTAATTTGTAATCTAAAGCCAAATCTTATTAGATCGCTTATAGTTTCCTTTATCGTAATAGGATTAAATGAATGATAAAAAATATTACAGTTAATATATGATATCAGTCCTGGATTATAAACTGTCCCACTGTTGAGCACGGGCTTCCTCTACTACCATGATTAGGCCTTAGTCCACCACTCCGGAAGAATATTATAATATAAAAAAGCTATAAAATCTGTAAAACAGCTTTATATTAAAATTACCCTATGATTAAAAAATACGAAGGTCTATGAATATTTTTGACAAATATCGCTCAGAGCAGATTTAGATTAATAAAATGTTTCCCACCGACGAGGTAAGTACGTCTGTTCTAGATTTACATATTATATGCTAATACTAGTTGACTCGACAGACGTTGTCCCGTCTTAACTATGCATTTGCAGCGCGCGTTCTGTCAATCGCTGACAGTTATGTTAACCAAGTAAAATTAATATTGTCGTTAAGTTTTCTTAAATTTTCTAATGTTCCGCTCAACTTCCTTATTTTTTTCTTTCATAAGAACCTTCTCCTGATAATAATTAATACAACAAAAATGAATTAGCGAAATTGTTCCACGCGTTCACGCGTGATGCGATGGCCAAGGGAAATAGGGACTCATTTTTATATATATATAGATAATAGGCCTAAGGCCGCCCGTGATGCCGAGGACGTTTCGTGTTAACCAAACCACCAATAAAAGTAGTATGGGTATTTGTCGCTAGTATAATAATATAATAATATCAGCCCTGTATTATATACTTGCCGACTGCTGAGCACGGGCCTCCTCTACTACTGAGAGGGATTAGGCCTTAGTCCACCACGCTGGCCTAGTGCGTGTTGGTACACTTCACACACCTTCGAAATTCCTATAGAGAACTTCTCAGATGTGCAGGTTTCCTCACGATGTTTTCCTTCACCGTTGTCGCTAGTGACAAATCTAAAGTATTAAATTCGCATGTAATATTGTCTGTTTTTTTTAAATGTATGAGCACGGGAAAGTAACACCAATGCAGTTGCACGTGATGGTAAATGGAGTTGAGTCCAATAGAACGTCGACTGACGAGAGATAATTACGCCTTGGTAGTTGACTCAATTATTCGGGCCTGTTGGAACTGGATATACACAGGCTCATCCTGGAACGCTACACACTTATATAGGCTAATGTGGGTTTTAACACCTTGTGTACGGTGGTCGCTACCTGGGCGGATATAAAATATATCCTACCAGTGGCGATGTGTCCATACAAATCGATTCCTACCGGCTTTCCCTTTTTAGGTATATTTACGTTTGTCTTTTTTTTTATTAAATTGGCCGCGATATGTTCACTAAGGCATTTTTCCTTGGGTTACCGTTTGAAAAATTTCACTTTTCGCCACTGTATCCTACCACCAGTAAACTGTTGGCTCTGAGAAGAACGGATCCTTTTTTCCTTTACACCAATGCACCTTACCCATATCTACCGTCAAGCAAAATTGCAAACAATTTTGTTCCTAGTTAGGTTTTCATGTAATTTAAGTAATGTAAATATAATACAATTAAGTATAGATTCTGAAACATGCCCCACTCGTGTACTTAAATAGCATGACAAGAAATTAAGTTATACATTAATAAATATAATTAGTAGAACGTTATGACTTATTACCAATTTGTTAGTTAATAAATATATTTGACAAACTTGACCAGCCTCAGTTATCTCGATGTTTTCCGATAAAATTAATTTACACGAAAGAATAACGTAAACTATTTTAAACAACTCATGTTTGATTACACCATTTCGTCAAAATTATTTTTACAAAAGAGTCTTTATCGTGCCATATGACATGACAATTTTCCGGTTTCTCCAAGGCTTTCGGGTTTCCCCATAGTCCATACTACCGCAATAACATAGCATTTAATTCCTATTGATCACCTCACTAAATCCCCTGATTATTTTATTTAATCTATCAGATTGTTGTTAAATACAGAGATTATCATTTCCACCATAATACTACTATCCTATTTTAACAACTATAATCTTATAATCACACTCATTGACATTTCACGATAGACAAAATACGGCTTAGCGTGATATTTTCGAAATTATATTGAAGAATATCCTACCATAAAAGTAAGCATAATGCTAAAAATGTTCTTTTCCGATTACAGTTGAAATATGAAAATTCATTTATTATCTATATTCTGTAATAATTTTACTTTGGTCGAATCATTTTTTCTTAAATTTGTATCCTTTATCTCAACATGTTTGAAATGTTCCTTATCCTTCCTCTGATTAAGATACTTGCCGAATACAGACGAATGGACGAATAGGTTTTTTCGGATGTATTCGTTACTCATAATTTATAGGTATAGTCATATTTATTGGCTAAGTTATTCGCCAATAGTCCAGCCGTTTTCAATAAAGGATCCCAATCTCAATCTTCAATCCGATTCTGAGAATAAACCAATCAAAGTAACTCATTTGTAAGCATGTCAAAAATACTTTGTTCTGATTGGTCCATTTTTAAATTATATTAAAAACAGTGATTTAGATCATTTATTAAAAATGGCGGTAAATTAAGCATAACCGTTTGTTTTCGCTCCACCGGCCTTAAAGGCTTGTTTTGGTGATAAAGCTATTCCAATGTTAACCTTAAACAGCAGTGGTGAAAGGTCCATATAATCTGATTCCTACTAGCTTCCATTTGGTAATTCATGTGAAATCCAATTATTAGAACTATTTGCAAACCACATTTATGTGTATGAGTATTTACATTTATTAGTATCTATATGTTGTTGGGTTACCTTGCGGAAAATTTCACTCTTCGCCACTTTTGAGCAGTTTGTTCGGGATGTCCAAACAAATATCCCGAACGCCATAACAAGCTTTTAAGGCGGCTGGAGCGAATAAAAGCTTTTAAACATTTAAACATTTTTAAATTATACTTATTATTAAAACTCTCAGTAAGGTTTAACTTTTATTATTAATCTCTTCTTAGTGTTCTTCTACGTTGGATAAGGCATTCGTGTAAACTTCAGGTTTCTAGTCATCAGTTTAAACCATCCATCTGTCAGTCAAGGCAGGAATTCGATGAAGTTTTTACTAGAATTTCGTTTAATAGAGAAGACTGCATCGAAATCAGTCTAGCTGAATGAACTGTGATGCTATGATACAAGTATGTTTATTATTTAGTAAATTATTTTCATCACTAAATCCTTAACCTTTGCCTATACTCTGCATCATTTTAAATTGCGATAGCTAAAATCTAAATGCGTCTCTCTAAGGAGCACTGATAGAGAATGACTTTGGTATTTAATACGCCTACATAATATACTTAATGTATATAAGTGTAAAAAATATAATAATTAAGATAAACATACTTATTATATCTGATATACCATTCTTCAATACTATGCTAATCCGCTTAAAAAAATATCACAGTTTGTATAACAATGTTATAACTGATATTGATATAAATACCTAATATGGTTACCCCTAATATGTTTGTAATCTCAAAANTGTTGTTTATCTGATATCTTGTTAAATCTGGATTATCGTTATAATTAAACGCTATCTGTTTTTGGAGAAATTAAATATATCTCTAAATGCAATATTATCAACAATTTTCTTTATTCTCTCTTTATCTCAGTCTATGTGGGGTTGACCCAATACTGCAACAGTCGTCACACCACACGTGCTCAGATCATCTCGCATTTCGCTCGAAATGAGCGCTATACAATTTCCCATTGTTTTGAGCTACCAACCAACACCACGCCTGACTCGCTGGCGATGTTATTTGACTCATGCCCAAAAACCAGCAGCGACGCGAGCGCTGCGAATGGTCAAAGTGATAAATGTGCTATTAGAAAGTTTGATTTGCCGCCAAAAACAACCGTACACGGTGGTTTGCCAACCGTCGTTTATCTATAATTTCTCCCAAAACATTTGAAATTAGAATTCTCAAATATTAACAGATAAAAAACAATTTAGGCCAAATACGATATAATATAAGTATGTGTGTGACAGGAAAACAACTGTGACATTTTTTATAGACTGATAACATAGATAAGGATAAATGTACAACATTTTCAAATAAACCAATAACTTATCAATATACAATTGATAAAATGTACAAGCTAATGTTTTACGCGGTTATTCTAGTTAATCTAGCATTAAAAGGTAATAAAACCGTATCTTCAAGATTGGCAAATTCCAATTACTGTCTATCTTTGCATCTCTAAATTTGTTTCTATATGGAAACATAAATTACGATATTCGGTAAAAAAAAATGTAAACAACAAATACATTATTTTCGCCAAACAGAATACAATGAATTGAAAAGAGGGGACAAATTTCTTTACTTGTTAATTATACGTATACTGTTGCTAACTGCAATGTATTTCCAGTACCTCCAAACTGCTGCAATCCGTGGTGGGGCTTGGGAGGCAGACGGAAGGGAGGGCAGGTGCGGTTTACTGCTACGCAGACCGGCGCGCTGGAGCGTCGTTTCAACGCCAGCAAGTATCTCAGCCCTGATGAGAGGAGGACCCTCGCTTCCACGCTTAGACTTAGTGATCGGCAGGTAAGACAAACTTTGTTTTTTTATATAATACACAAATTCAATTAAGCTAAGTATATCGGTAAATTTTTTATCTCCACTCTCATTGATAACACTAGAGATGGCAAATGAAGATTGTTAAGAAAATTATTTCACTTTGATTTTGTTCTAACTGAAACATGATGCACCTTTATCTATAACCAAAGCTGTCCTTCGATTAGAAGGCCCATAATTTGCAAAAAAGACAATCCCAAAGACGAAATTGAGCCCTCTTACCATAGATAAAAAATAACCTTTAATTCGTCCATGTCTAGATATTTTACTGAGTATAATACTTAATACTCAGTTCACTTCAAATTCCTTCCTTCAACTTGATAATTATTGTCTGCAGGTAAAAACGTGGTTCCAAAACCGTCGTGCCAAGTGGCGCAGGACGACTCCTGACTCCGCTGATGCAGGGAGCCCGCCCACCGCTGACGAAGGCTCCGACGACGACGTGCACATAGCTGACGAAGACTGAACGGAACTGACCGAATGAATGAACGATGAAAATGGAATAAACTTTATTGCACGGCTTTGGTTGTTTGCTTTTTAATCTATAATAGCATAGTAACTCTTTTCGCATTGCCAGAAAATATTTTTATAAAATATTTGTCATAATATTGTAACATGTATGTATGTTACATATTTTTAAAACTAGTTTATCGCTCTTTGTCTAGTTTTATCTTTCTTATAAAATCGGTATAGATTAGTCTCTGTGACTAGAAGCATTCGGTTTGTTTCGTTGGCAATGTTTTGCCGTAATGTATTCAAACAAAACATCCACTTTTTATAAAACATTTTTATTATTAAAAACAATGCCTCGAGGGAAAATTCAAAACAAACTAACACAATATAAAATCATTGAAAACTTATTTACATACTTAACATAGTAGACATATAAGTTATAGACCTCGCGCAACCAACTCTTTCTCGCGCGACCTTCTGAGACTGTACCAAGACAGGGTAAATAGGGCTAAAGAGGGACAATGTGTAGGGAAGTTAATTGAATTAATGACACATGAAATCCCTTTTATTCGTTACCTTTAAATAAAATTCTGTAAATTGATTGTCATCTTCAAGATTTTTATTGCAGTTCAGTTGATGTATGTGAATCACAAGAGTATTTTTGAAATAAAACTATTTTTCCAGTTTATCGCGATTTTTATATTATAATTTCCTTACGACGTTTCGAAGACATTACAGCCTTAATGGTCATGGTAACGCGGGAAAAATAATTTATTTCAATATCTGTATTTCGCGTAAACCTAAGATATCAATCGCAATTTTACTCGTTTTTACCACTCACGCATTTTCACCCTATTGGACCTGTAATATCAATGAGACCAAACCGTACAACGACTCATGGTCCAGGCAAGGGTTGTTACGACGTCCAGTGGATTAATAAAACTGACCGACACCTGCATAACATGACAAAATTATGGACGGATATTTTTGATCCTATTCCGCCGCCTCAAATTTTAGAGTTTTGCGATTTTAAATATTCAAAAGCCATCCTTTGAAAGGTGAATTTTACCGACTTCAAAAAATGGAGGAAGTTCTCAATTCGACTGTATGTTTTTATTTTTGTGTTTGTTGCGCGATTCCTCCGCCAATTGACAAAAGTAATAAAGTATTTATTTTTCAAAAACACACAACGATAAAGAGCTTCAGTGACAAAGAAAAAATACTTTATCTTCATGACAATAACGTTGATAATGTTCTGTTCAGTCAAGCTTTTGCTTAGAGCAATTTCCTTACATTAATGACTAATCGCTGGAGTCGCGCCTAGTTTCAAAGATTATCGCTTTAATATTGATTATGGAAAAAACAGATTAATTGTGTATCCTTCCAAATATCCTAATTATAATCCAATGTTAATCCGTACTTAAACGTATGAAACAAAAGGCTCAAAAAACAATAAGTTTATTGCTATGAACACGTATCGCTTTGCAAAGTGTGACTTCGCAATAAATGTATGTTGGGCTATACTTATGACCCATACATTTACATTGTTTTTAGTATATTACAAACCCAAAATTAGTTTCTTCGAGAATCAGGTGCACTATTTTTAACATATGTTATATTTTATCTCAAAAACATATTAAAATTTTGACAAGCAGGTTAGCTTTTGAATTAATAAAAATTCGGCGCATGTCGTTCGCTCCCTTATACCTACTACTACAGCCGACCTTTAACAGCACACCCTTCCCCACCCCGCGGCCCCGCACACGTCCCGCTCGTCCCTTGCGGTGGCGCGTGCGATGTGCTTGATCTATCAATTCCGCGTGAGTTTTCTTTGTTATTATTTTTGTATTTTTAAATGATTTTTTATGTTCTTTGACTCCAATATAATTTGGGTGTTTCGGCTCTATGGTGTACAAAAATTAATCTTGTACAACTAATTAAAACTAAACCAAACAGAGTGTGCTATAGATATGTGGTTCCAGCTATTGAATAGTGGTTTTGATAGCGAATAGGGTCTCGTTAATCAACATTAGAACCGAGGTTTTGAATTCGTTTGCCTTTTGATACTTCAATCGTGTCGGTCTAGCAATACCACGGGAAAAGGCCAAGATTATAACATGGGAAGATCATCTTATAATGAGTGCAAGTGAAGATGGGATCTTTCCAGATCATTGATTCCTAAAGTGGTCTAGGTGGATCCCCAGGATCCATGGAAGACTTGTCGGGGTCTACGATGGCGTGACTAATAAATGGGGGTCCACGAAAATGTATCTGGTTTACCTATCAATGCAAGCAGATAATATTGATAGGGGTCGTAAGGTAAAGGGCAGGGTGATCCCAACATAGCCTCCGCGATGGCTGGACGGTAGTTGTAATGTACTTTCGCTGTGAAACCTAAAAGAAGGTCCACTGGAAGCAAAATTATGGAAGGCATCTATGAAAAAAAAAGTTTGGGCACCTCTGATCCAAATAGTGAAGATTTTTATCTTTAGGATC
Source organism: Manduca sexta (assembly GCF_014839805.1). Lineage (NCBI taxonomy): Eukaryota > Metazoa > Arthropoda > Insecta > Lepidoptera > Sphingidae > Manduca > Manduca sexta. The sequence goes on from NC_051120.1 coordinate 1,095,092, forward strand.
GTCATAATTGGTGGGAATCCCAAATTGAAGCATGTGCGATAATGAGATATGGGCAAATTTTTTGATTGTATATCATGTATGCCATTTATCAGAATTTTATTCTTTTCACACATTTTCTTATCTTATGTCTGCCAGTTACACTGCGCTCGGAAATTCCCTGTTTTAGATATAATTAATAAATTACCTCATTAACTATCATATTGTTTATGGAAGAGTATGTTACAAACATTTATGGAACTACATTATATTTCTACACCAGATATTGTAGCTTGAAATATGTCAATAACACAGTTAACGGTAAAACTAATAGAATCACTTAGTATAGGTAAAGGCATATACTTAATGAATGACCTTGAATGCAACGAATTAGGTTTAAAAGGATGTTGACGAGGAGAGCGATATCGTAATACCGTGCTGTTAAGGTTGCCAACAATGCTTCGGCGAAATATAGTATTTTTCAAAATAAGATGTTAAAAAAATATATAACGCTTCAAAAAATTATAGTATTTTATGAAAAAGGCAAATTTAGAAATATGTATATATATGTCACTGATTTATTTTTATAAAAGTTCGGATACACGCTTTCCCATCACTCAAAAGTCAACGTAAACGAGTAATCATATATTTTTAAAATGAAGTTATTAGATTGATGTGTTTGAAATATAATATTTTTGCGTACTATATATTTTTTCAACAGTATATAGTACGCAGACCCAAAATATAGTATAATACTATATATTATAGTCCGGTTGGCAACCCTAAGTGCTGTATACACTGCGATGAATAATAAGGGTCTTATCGAGTTAGTAGTTACGCTTTGTAATGTCAGTAATACAGTATCATTATGACACGGCGTTATTAAATGAAACCACATATGTACCTACTTGATTTTATCAAAAAGAGCAGTATAATAAGTTTCTCTAACCGTATATTATGTAAAATAAAAAGGTGTAGGTTTAGAACAAAATAAATATCAATAAAAAGTTTCGTTCATTTTATACGGCCTACTAAGAAAATTCGCCGGGGCGACAGATCACACGTTCGAATCAGATATACTCAAGAACGCATCACATTCGCACTAAACTACAGTGATCAAAAAATTAAAAAACTATAATCAGGAATTTTTACGAAAATATTCGTTATTCGTGATTGATTTTTGACACAATGTCAGCTGGTACACACGAGTATATGGTTTTATTTATTAACGCAATGCCAAAATGACCCTTTAGTTACCTACTCAATATATAATTTATCTCGATGGGGTTTTTGTGGTAGTATTCATCTAATTAATATGACTTCGAACTGTGCGGTGTGTCCGTTTATGAATGGATAATTCTTGAATACATGCACAATTGTGCAACAATACCCTCTAGTTTCTTCTAGCTGTCAAGTACCATGCCTCGACCCATAACGACATAAATCTATGTTAAATTCAACTACTCAGTCGTATTAGCATCGCCCTTTTAAGTTTTTTATCAAGTAACAATATTATTCACAAATTCCCGCCCAAACATTATATCCGTTAATTTTAAAAATACGTTCCATTTCACGCTTACTTGTTTACATGTCATTTAAGTTTAAAACAAGGCGTAAATAACTGTATTAATTTCCAACTGGTACGAATTGCATTCCAATAATTAAGTATATACAATAAGTGAAAAAATATATTTCAAACGTATATATTTATATAAAAATGTCATTTGTGCTTCCAACTACCGAATCTATAACATGTATCTAAAATAGACATTGAATAATCTAGGTTGTCTACAAATTAATTTACTTTGATAATGTTTTTACATAAGTTTTTTTTTTACATTAAATGTAGGCCTTAGGCTCACTCCATTTTGGTTTTAAAAATGGTAACATTTGTCAAAGTAAAAGGGTTGCCATTATTCCATTCAAATTTCTTATTATATTAAATTTGGGTGTAATGACTAAATATGTACAATTATTGGGTACATAATTTGAACTTCGTTGAGTCGTTTTGCACATTTCCATGTCCATTTTAAATACTCACATCAACGTCAAAATATCTAGAATAGTTACATGAACATTTTAAATTCATTAATCATTTTTCAGACAAATAGAGACACGACAAATTACTCCCAAATTTACTGTACAAACTTCCTTACCTACAACTTGAATAATGTTCGTCTTTTTCACTCTTACATTATTTTAAATTACGTAGAAAAGGACAACATAGTTATTACTTCGAAGACATAGATATTTATAAAGTATTATATGGCGTACATATTCATTAATTTCTAAATAAATAACGGGCGAAACCACAAATAAACATAAATAAAAAGACATTTAAATATAAATTCAACTCCTCATTATTTTTTATACACTGCACACTCGCCTCATTTGCACTTGGCAGTGACACTGCGTCGACGTAAAATGAACGTTATTGTAATATCAGTTTAGTCGGTTTTCCTTAATGATCCTCTGGCCCGCCATGCCTTAAGTAGATTGTATGAGAAATATAACTGGAAGAAATGTACTTGTGACGCTAGCAGGACGAACGCGTACCACAGCAGACCGTACGGATATCCCTGTAAATAAAAGTACCATTTATTATGCAATAAAACAATGAACCCTATGTACATGTAATAAGGGCTAGGTGAACTCCGAGCTAATACTAAACAGAACAATCCAATATCACTTAGGAGATTTAGGGTCGAAACTAAGAAAATCATTGTTACGAATACGATATTTTTTTACTTTTCTCTTATCTAATTGATAACCACAATATAGGCAACCATTAGCATAATAATTACAAAACTATATAAATAATAATTCACCATTTCATGTTTATTCATTTATCCATGGCCAGAATTTCTGAATATCCATTCTACCCCAACATCCTCCAACTATACTCTTGCATTAACTCTTCATAATATAATATTTATTTTTAATGACAACAGCCTCAGGAATTACCTAGACTTTTTTACTGCTTATCTTTGAATACTCTACTTATGTTAGCGGATATGAGTAATTTAAATACGAAATTAGAAATCATTGAAGTGAATAAAACTAAAAAATTATGGGGCCATCCAATTGAATATTCAAATACATGCTCAGCCTTGTATGAAACTTCTTGTGCTTAAACCGGAGAGAACGAAAAAAAAACTTACAAGCATGAAAAACACACCACAGTGAGCCACATAAGTGTGTTGCGGGATGTATGTGTATATTCAGATACGAACGGGTTAGCATAATTATGTCGACTGGCAAGGAGTAATCATTTCTAATCAGTAAATTCTCTATCTGAATTCTGGACCCTGCTTGACATAATTTTGCCATGCCTATTAACTGCCGTGCTAAGCGCAAAAGCGGTATGTCAGGGAAACCTTATTTCGAGATAATCGAAGTCTTATAAATATAGTTACATAGTTTTTATGGAAATCTGAGATAGAGAATTTTTTCTGAGGTTTTTTTTAAAATGTTCTAGACAAGATACGGTTATTTAGATAAGTTCATTGGATGGGTATTTCTTTAAGCTATCTGACAACATAAAAATCAAGATTTTGATTTTTTAGCTTAGCGTGGCAGTATATAAAAAGAAATATATAACATACCTGCCACAGCTCAATCTCAACCTCTGAGCTGTCTTCCTCATCCTCATCCCTCGTGAGGTACCTCCACACGTCACCGCAGTAGTACAGCACACAGTAGAGCAACGGTAAGAAACCGAGCCCCACTATACCATACATGTAACGTCTTAACTGCTTGATGTTGTTCCGTTTGATCGCTGACAGGCCTATAAAGGACAGTAGTAGGGAGAGACACCAGATGTACTCCCACCAGAGTGGCTGGAATTAGAAAAAAATATAATTATTGAAAACTCCAGATTTTAAAATAGTTACACATTCTGGACCCAATATTGAGATATGATTATAACAATATGGTTGTGACTTGGCCTATGTATCTCAAAAACTATGAAAGATCATCAGTACCAGAACCTAAACCTAAAAGTCCATGTCCATGTCTAGATCAAAATATTGCTTTTTTGTCATTCAACACATTGCTAACTGCACAACACAAGTTGTCAGAAATGTTTCAATGTTTTTCTTTCCATTAACAGTGTAAGGCCATAGTAATAGACTATAGCAGCAAGCAGAAAAAAAAGCAGTTTACTCAGAAATGTAAATGCTTTTTTTTATTATTGATAGTATTTATTATTCTTTAGCAAAAAAGAAGTAGACTTAATTTTGACATCTTTCTGTCACAAAATAGTCTTACCTTTTTATCTATGCAATATGCTTAGCAAATAAATACATATATACATACTGGTGGTATCTGCAACTCCTCAATCTCCAATATGAATATGTCGAGTTTGTCGAGTATGTCGGCAGACAGCTTGGCCATCATCGTCAGGAACAGGACATGGTGGAAGAACACACAGTATTTCAACCTCGATTTGTTCAGTGGACTGTAACATAGCAGTACAAGACATAATCAATTTCATATTGTGGAGTCGAGAGATTAATAAATGTGAGTGGGTTTAAGAACTTGATAAATATTTTGCTTGGAAGTGAAACTGGGCTCAAGAATTGCAGAATACAGGTAATTCAGTTAGCCAAATTTCCTGCCTGATAACAAATAATAATAAAATAATTTTTGCCTAAATATTTTGTGTATTTAAGGCAGATATAGAAGACCTCCTGTCTTGGTTGCAGTTGATATCAGACAGCGTATGACAATATAAACTAAATCTGCTACGAAATAAGTGTGGAACAGCATTCTGTCTGTCAATATGAATTGTCATAAACCTGATGAGGTGTTACATGTTAATTATGAACTTTCAAAATGTGAAATCAGGGTCCATGTTAAGCTAATCATAAAAATTAATAAAAAATCCTTTTGTACCAAGGATGATTAAGTGCATTGAGTCATTCTCACAGCTTAGTAGGTAAGGGTGTGTTAAGGAATGACAGAAAGAAGTTTTAAACCTATTAGGAATATTATAGATTAAAATAAATGGAGTAGGCAAACCTACCACCTACTTTCCATTATGTGTGGTATAATATACATTAATTATTTGTAATAAAAATAATAATATTCAACGGTACTTGTTGACTTGGAAGAATAATAACAATTTAAAAATAATGTGTTTTGGGACATTGGAATATTATAATGAATATAAATTTAGATGTATGCAACATCTGTAACCCATATGTTGCCTTAACTTAACTCAAGCAGCCAATAGATTCTACATTCAAAAGGGAGAGTTTGAAAAAAAGGCATCCCTTTGAACTTTTGTTTAATATCCTCATTCATTTCTAAATATTTCCTCTTACATACCACAAAATACCACAACACATAGTAGCCTCGACCATGAATACATTCAAATAATTGGCGCGCAACATAATTCGACATCGATTGCTTTCGGCTAAAAATAATTCTACGGAACTGTCTTAAAAAATAGTCGAGAGCTCAGAAAAAAAAATCATATTGGAACTGAGTGAATGTAGAGTAAGCTAGGCTGTTATTTACATTATTTTGTGTCGAGAAACATACCTTAGTTGATACTGAATAGCCACTTTTTCCCGATGTTCATAATCAGCCCCGTTTGTTCCCGTAACCATAACACCACCCCGAGATGCCATTTTTATAAATTAAATGTCGTCACGTACTTGTTGCAGATTTTGTTTAATTAACAAGTAATTCACACGATGTGCATCATTCAGATATTTCCGATTGATATTTAAATAAATCAGACCAATTATTTTTTCCCAGCTGCCAAACGCCAGAAGAACTGCCAAGTATGCCAACGTCTCAAGGTTATGCGTTCGGTTGCACGTAGAAGTTTTTACAGTAATTTAGTACCTAATAAATGTAGTTCACGCTATGAAATAAACATGGAATCAAATTTTTTTAATTACGTTTATACTAATTAATAAAATGGATTCATTAATTCTTTATTATATGCATAATCAATTAAAATTTTATAGTATTATGAAAAAATTTGTTTAATTAACAGAATAGAAATTGGAACGTATTGGAATTCATTCGGATACATGTCCAAACATCTTAAGAACAATAAAACTAAAAATAAAACATAAATAGTACATAATAAATAGGTATGTACATAATTTACTTATTATTGAATATTCAGCAATATTGCAGACATTTTTTAATTATTCGTCTGTATATTTTCTTCACTCTTAACCGAATAGCATAAATGTACAGTTTTGACCGACGTAATAGGTACCTACGACTAAAGAACCGAAGATATATTTTTCTATGATTCATAAAATGTGTAAAATTCATATTTCAGAGTCTCAATTAACTTTTCCACGATTACATTTCTCATCATACCGGTAGAGCTCTAAGGGTAAAGCACAGTTTATGCGTGGTGAGGATTACCTTATTGAGAAGAAGCCATCAAGACTCGCCGGCTTATTAGGTATCTTATCTTACCTACCTAAAGCTAGCCGGCATAAAAATTCTTAAACTTACATGGCTTATAACAAAAATTCTTACTAAGTACGTTTTATTATAAAAAACCTCTGTCTGTTGACAAAATCTTGGGAACTTTCGATCTAAAACCGATCATGGGATCGGAAATAAATATAGTTAAAAAGTATAAGCCAGGGCCCGTGCCCCGGGCGGCGAATTCATAGGGCGGCAAATTCACACTTGGCAGACGCATACACGACTCATCATTAACGCAACTTTGACTACTGAGACGTTCAGTACATTAAACACATGAATTAAGTATTTCCCGCGGGGCGCGAAATGATGACAAAGGTAAAAATATAAGTGGTCGAGGGCGGCATTATCCAGATTTAGCCCCGCCTCCAAAAAATGCAAGATCCGGGACTGCAAGTTTCTCCCATGTTGTAAGGTACGACTGCCTATAAACTGGAGTAATACAAAACAGAACACCCAAAAGCACTGCACGGCACTGCCAGAGTAGTCTAATATTATGTATACCTACTTACATAACATTAGGTGATAACATTATGGTTCTAAGCCATATTATATTATATCTTAATACTTCCCCACATTTACGTAAGTGAGTACCTATGTTTGCAGTATAAAACACCACCCTGCTTTTCCCAATTTCTATTCCTGGGCGGTTGGCGACGAATCCTTAGTTCTTCTGGTGACGTGGGTGTCTATGGACGATGAAGATCACATAAAATTTAAGCAATCTACTCGCTCGCTGGTCGACACAATTTATAAAGTGAGTATATAAGCACAGCAACGGCAAAGTAGAAGTGCCGTAAAATAGGAAGTCAAGGGCGTCACCAGGGAGGAGCAGCTGCCCCCCCCCCCCCCTAGAGATCCTAAAACTCGAATGAATTTACCGATACCATTCCTAATATGCCGCACGCTCAATTACGCTCTGCTCTATGTATGCTATTGTTAAAGCAGGAGAGGGGGGAATGGGAGAAAACATATTGAGCTCTCGACTTTACTTTAATTCATACTTTTCTCATTTTCCATATCAACTTCCTCCCCCTGGGCCATCAGTTGGCGACGCTCTTATACGAAGTTGTAAATAAAATTACTTATGTACTGTGTGCATGCAGACAAAAGACCTGTTCTTCTCCTCTTTCATAGTAAAAATAACCTAATATCAAAGAAAGTTCTCATTACCTTGCATTCAAGACGGCGCATGAAATTATTTTTAATTGAATTCCCGCCACGGACACGTGTATTGGAGTGATTAACAAGTTAATTTTTAATTAAAACGCAGTTCCAAGTGATCAATTCATAAAGAGAAAAATCTAAAAGAAATGCATGTTTCTGTAGGATGTCCCTTATGCGTAATTTTATATGGACAGAACGAAAAGGAAAGACTAGGTAGGTATGTACACTAGGTTGAATCATAATGAATCATCTAGCCCTTATTGCAAGCCCTACATGGTACCTCTTAAATGAGATATGATTTCAGGCAAATTAAGTAAGTACGTATACGTTAAAAATAATTGTCAAAGTGTTACATTGGAAAAAAATACTAAAGGCGTCACGCCTTGCGGCCAATTCATGTTCCTACTAATATTTGGCTAACTTTATCTACCCTCATGCCGAATGGCAGCGTACAAAAACAGATAGCAGACTATCACAATCTGTTTTACTTAGTAGAGCTATCCTCAGTGGAAACCTGGAATTTATAAGCTAGGACGTTGGCTTCCCATCTGGACTTCATTGATGGATGGCCCAAATGTAACTAAGCCTTCCCCCCGAGGCAATTCTTGAGGTCTTCACACTAAATGCACGCCCATGCATGGTGGTACATTTGCCGCGACCCTAGGCACACAGTTCAGTGTGTATATCTCATGGTTGCCAAATACATATTGAGGCCTATAAGGATTCGCAAACATTTCCCTTCCCTCTTCCTTCCAGCCAACCTAAGAAAGCTCCTTCTCCTTCCTTTTCTCTTTCTTTCCTCTAGTTCCTCCCTTCGTCCTCCCGTGCCCTGTAACCGGATAGCCGTGGGTCGCCAGCGTACCGTCCGCTGACACCCTCAGTGATAACGGTAGGGCCCACCAAATCTTCCCAGGGACTGCCGTGGTTGCTAAGCCAGGGGATCGCTTGTACACCGTTAGCAGGGTGGCCGGTGATAACCACGGCAGATCTCAAAAAAAAATAAACAAAAAAACGTAAGTAACTGAGCCCCACATTGCCTGCTCCCTTCTTGTAGGGCCATACGAGACCAATGACTAATCTTATTTCCTCAATTCCTTTCTTAGAATGCCTACAGCACATTCATGATTCATCTGGTGTTGTACGCGTTTGTCGGTGATCAGTAAAAATCAGTTGAGAAACTTGCAAATCCTTAAAAATAGTGCTGACCCGCCTGCAACCCTGGTTACCACTACTCAAACATCTCTACATTTTCAGAACCAGAGACACACATATCATTTCAAGTCAAATATCTCGAAAAATCCAAAACCCATTGCGGAACAGTTTAAGATGAAGCTTCTTGTTGTTGTAGCCCTGTTTGCCTTCGTGGCCGTTAAGGTATGTAATTTAAATTAAATTTACAATTAATAATGAGGAAGATATTGACTTATTAAGTGCAGTGTGGCTTGGTGTTAAGACGTATAGAATCCTGCTCACATATTCGGAAGAAGCAATGCATTTATGTTACCATGATGTTTACAACATAACAAGAGTTAGAGAAATATCAAACCTGAAAAATTCAATCAAAAAGAACAGAATATAGATTAAGAAGCAGTAGAAGATTATGGAAGAAAAGCAGTCTACCTATATTAAAAATATATTATGTAAAATTTTGCACTAGAAACAGGGGAATTCGAAGCCTATATTACTTATTTCCGAAGAACAACTGTTAGCTAAAATAAAGTATTAAGATACAACAATAATGTAGAAAGAAATTACTAAAATCTTAAATCTTATAAAGCATATTAATCACCAATAGATTCAGTGTGCTTCAACACAGATTGGGCTATTTGGCATCTGGGATCTATGATCGATTTCTATAAAATATCAAAATGAGACCATATAACTTTGTAGAGAAATAGAATGATATTAAATCGAATATCACGACGATAAAATTATTTTGTTATTACATTACTAATATATTCACATATAGTAATGACTGGTAGATAGTCTGATTTTATATTTTCAAGATTCACTGGGAAACCGGAATTTGGAATTAATCAAGGTCAAAAGGAGGCTTAACAGTATCTTCAATGGTTCAATATTCAATAATGCGTAGCTAATAGCCGTAATAATTCACTTTCTAACTGCGAATTATGATAATTAACTTATTTACGACTTCACGCATTTACCGTAGGTACCTGCTTATACGGAATCAATAGATATTATGTACAATTTACCTAATAACCAAGCAATCTAATAATTTATAATCGTAACGTTACATGATAAACAAATGAAGTTGAAAGATAATCAATACCAATTACTAACAGACCAAAATACTATAGTTGAAATAAGAATATTGAAGAGAGTTTTATTTCTATGTGTTGTTTCACTAAGTATGATTTTAAAATAACATTGCGTTGTTGGCAAATAACATCACAATTTAGGCAAGAAATAGTATTATAAATATTAAAAGTACTAAAGGATTTATCTACGCATTATTTTCCGAAGACCTCGCTATCTCGCTTCCACACACGCACCTTAATGACAATGACGTCACAAAACGTCATAAAATTGTCTTCCTTGCCGATTTCGGTCACAGCGACTGTAAAAGTGAACAGGCGTATTAAATTAGGACTTGGTATTTTATGTGTTTTGTTCTATAAAACGTTTTAAAACGATCGTTTATTTATAGCTTAGTCATGCAGCGCCAGCTCCAGAAGAAGAAAAAAAAGAAGAAGTAGCAGAATCAAAAGTAGCAGAAGACGCTACTTCTGGTGGAATAACTCCTCCATCAGCTGCTACAGCCGTTGCTGAGGTATGATATTCCAGATAAATTTTAGATAGACATTATCAGTCTTACTTCTAAAAAATTCGCAAAGCTATGCTTAGTAAAACACAAATTTACTCGATCAGCTGTACGTCGAAAACCGCCATCTTGCCTCTCAATTAGGTTTAAACTAGGAACCGGTGATGTTTTTGACAGCTATATTTAAGCAATTCTTAACCACCTCTTAAGACTAAAACGAGTTTATAAATAAGACTGTTAGTTACTTCTCAACATTCCCGGCCTTGGCTGCAGAAAGCTCTAAATACATTTTTACCATTTTTTTTAGTTGACGAGTAACTATTACCTTTTTGTGTGTGGTATCAAAGGCACCTTGAACATGTGGTAATTATGTTACAGAAAAATATTAGAACCAATTTCGTCGTACTTCGTCACTTTCTAAGTATAGTTATTTTGTAAATGTTTATTAAAGCACAAAAGTTGAGCAAGGTCCCAACACGGGATCTAGGGTGAGCATTTCTGACATACTAACGAACGAACTCTTTCAGGCAAGGTCTAGCCCTGAAGCTAATCCTGACGTCCCCGCACCCGCGGCAGCAGAAACAGCAGCCCCAGCAGCTTAAAGATCTCCGAATATTCTCTTCTAGAATGCTATCCCACCAATAATATTTTAAAAACTGTCCAAAAATCACTAACTCTGGCAACATAGACTATGGCAAAATTTTGTTTACATACACAAAAATAAAAGATAGCATTATTAGCTATAGAAATATATCAATTTTGTAACTCAACCTTTTCATTAAGTTTCGGTTTGTAATTTAAATTATATTTAATAAAATATTTTTTAAATAATTGCTGCTTACTTTATAAAAGTTTTAAACGTTATCTTCGATGGCCAAAATAGTCCAATCAATAGAATTTAGCACACACCACTTATTTAAAATAAAAAAATATTTTAGTAAAACAATTTATAAGCTTTTGCTGCTCTCGGGCTGGAACTCGTTACGTAAAACCAGTTTAATTAGTGGTGAAGAAGAGTATGTCTCTAACGCTGCCACCAGATGGCAGCTCCAGGGGCGTCAACGCGACAGCCCCGGTGCTTCCCACTCTGTACCTGGATGTGCTTTCGTTGCCCTGGATGTAGAGGGTCACCTGATGACAATAAAACACGGTTGTATTACTAGAATCCTACACCAAACTTTTCAATGCCCGAATATAGTAACAGTAATCTGAGTTCGCCGGCTTAAAGTTACGCACCTACGTTTTAAATAAATAATAATTAACTTGAATGCAATAAAAACAACACAGAGATAATAATATTAAGAATGACTTAAACAAACGTTTACCTCCTAAGTTACACATCATTCACTGTGTACATAAACATAACATCACGCATTTTATCCCCGAAGGGTATGCAGAGGCGCAACTAGGGCACCCACTTTACGCCAAGTATGTTCCGTCCCATGATGTGATAGGGGGCGAGCCTATCGCCATATCGGGCACAACTTCCAGACTCCGGGCTGATACTGAGCAGAAAAACCCAAATATCACTTTGCCGGCCCGGGATTCCGAACCCCAGGACCTCAGAGCGCTGTTGTACCGGACATGCAATACAACTACGCCACCGAGGCATTCACTGTGTAGTTAATAAAATTATAAATTTATCACCACTCGTGACTAACTTCAAACTGGCATTCACTGATCTCAATTGTACTCAAATTTAAAAAGATAAAAGAAACAAATCTTTTGGATACAATGTTCATCATTTTGTCATACCTGAGGTGTAGGCGCATGCCTGCTTGGCTCTACAGACAACGGCACGGAGCGTGGTTCCCTGTTGGTGTCTTTTCTTCTGCGCTTGCAGTTGGTCCTCCGACCGGAGCCGTCGTGACGTTTACGGCCAGTAGGTCCTGTAGTAGCTGTTGTGTCTAGAAAATATAATTCTATCACCAAGCATACAAGAAAGTGTGAACATATTGGAATTAATTAAAATCATGCGTCTTGAATGTATATCCGCGTGACTTACATTAAGATTTGGACATCTTAGGATTAAGATGAAATGACATTTACACATTGATTCAATAAACTTTCTATTTACACCGTTCTTTCATGAACTATCCTCGGTCATATCTTATACTGCCTTTATTTATTGCAATCGAAAGCATACCAAAAGACGGATAAAGATTGAAAGTCACACAACCAAGCCGCTGCCCTAATTTATGACTTGTTTGAATAAAGACAAGTCATATATCCAAAGATATAGTACCTTCATTGTCCCTCGGTTCCGGTGGAGGTAACGGTTGTGGTGGCGCTGTTGTGCGAGCGAGAGCAGACTGTCGGCTTTCTATCAAACGAACGAGACATTCCAGTGCCGTTTGCTTGTTCTATAATAAACCATAGGGTGTATAGGTAAAATGAATTCATATGAAGATAATCTCACTGGCTCATCGTGCACTTTACTGGTTAAGAAATAAGGGATTGATCACTCGATAGTGAATAAAAAAATACGCGACAATGAATGCGTAATGCTAAAAGATCCACATAGCAGACTACTTTACGCGTACAAACCTTAACTTCATCGAGCAAAGGTTCGAAGACCACAGGGTCGGTGGAGTCTTTGAGCACAACCATAATTAACTACTAACAATTTCGTTCAAACCGGAACACAACAGTAGTCGTACATTGCTTTTAATCTGCAAACTGCGGCTCAGCTAGATAACTAAAGGTCCAGGTGCAAAAAATAGGGCCACTGCGGCCTAGTGCGTGTAACACGCTTAGCCCATGCAAAAACCCGGACAGGGCGTAAAACAATGTCCCCGATTAAACTTGTTGGTAGGTAAGATTGTTTTATAAGGTTTTACAAAGTCGAGAACTAAAAAAAGCCACAGGTCTGGGTCCAAGTACGTCCTTGCCTCAGGTGCACCGGTGCACTGCACCACCTAGTCCCACGGTAGCTAAGCCCGTGGCGACAAAAGTGATCATTGCAGTGGTCCCACTCATAGTACAAGAACCACCACGCCTTACCAGTCTCCCGCAGACTGGCGAGATGCGCGGTGAGATGTTTCCTCTGCGCGCGCACCGCCCGGCGCTGAGTGCGCGCGAGCCACCACCTCCCGAGCGTTGCGCGCCTCCGCCGCCAGTGCTGACACCTCGCGCGCCTCCTCTTCCAAACGGCGCTCTAGTTTACTACACAAAGAATATTTGAAACATAAGTAGATATTGAAAGGCAAAGCCTAAACATTCCCTGATCCCTCCCCCTAATAAATTTAGACTGCCGATATATGAAGTACTGTCGAAATTATTTTTTGTCATAAGCAAATTTCTACCTACATACTGAATACATAGAGTAACCGAACAAATATAAATTTCATAACACTACTCATATCCTAAATCCAAAAGAACCCTACTTAAGTTAATGAGTATTTCAATGGAAAACCTAACCCAATGATAGCTCTTAAAAATTAAAACCGAATTTCCTCAGATCTAATAGCAAGTAGGTTACTTATAAACCAAAACTAAACACTGATAAGTAAGTAGGTAATTACCTTGGATACTCCCCCGTGACTTTCGCATAAGACTGTATGTTTCTGATAACCTCGACCAGGTGATGAAGCTGGTCACAGAACTCTGGCAACTGCTCCGGCGTCAGATATTGTCCTCCGTACCTGAAGTTCATTAATACAATAATATCGGCCTCCTCTACTACTAACAGGGGATATGATAGTACTACAGTAGTGCGGATTGGCAGACTTCACAAACCTAGCCTTAAAAATTCTTACACAGAACTTATCTCGGCAGAGACCAATGCCAGACATTGCATTCTTGGGCGACTGGCAGATATAACGACGTTATATGTAATCCAGGTTATCTCGCCAGACCGAACAAGAATGTTGGATACACAAATAACTGTAAACCTGAGATCTATATTGGCAGCAAACTGTCCGTCGTCGATGGGTGCGCTGGAAGAGATGGGCGGCACCGTGCCTGCGCCCAGCTCCATCTCCTCATCGTCATTGGTGCTCCCGCAGCCGGTGCTCTCGCTCATGCTGCCAAATCTTGTATTGTTAGGGACATTCGTGTTCAGGAGTTACATAGATCTTTATTCAGAAGCGACTTATTAGTATCGAAGATAAAAATAATCGATAGGTAAGTACTCTTTGCATGGTTTGGGATTGCTGTTATTTCGAGGCAACGTGGTAGTCTCCCAAAACTTAGTAATAATGTTATAATCCTACACACCA